>NW_021604714.1:2768753-2845428 GCF_004785775.1 Grammomys surdaster | reverse complement strand
CTCTCTCTCTCTCTCTCTCTCTCTCTCTCTCTCTCTCTCTCTCTCTCAGTGTGTGTGTGTGTGTGTGCGTGTGTGTGTTTTAAAACAAGATCTCAGGCTGGAGAGATGGCTTGGTGGTTAAGAGCCCTGGCTACTGCTCTTCCAGAGGACCCAGAGATGATTTCCAGCACCTACACAACAGCTCACGACCCTCTAAACCTCCAGCTCCAGGGGGATCTGATACCCTCTTCTACCCTCTGAGGGCACCAGGCATATAATGTGATGTACAGACATACATGCAGACAAAGCACACATACACATACTCTTTAATAAAAAAAACCTTTTGTGTTCAATGCTCTTTGATGTGGGGACCTGTTATGACCAATCTGATCTAGAAGACGCTGGTGCCTGGAATCGTCTCTAGCTCTAAGGGGACCTGGTGTCTGTGGAACAAGTGGACCATGCCACCAGAGAGAAGAACCAGTACGGTTGAAGCAGGTTCAAAAGCCCCAGGAAAATCTCACAACTGAGAAAGGCAGGCATTGGATCTGGCTCCCAGCCAGGTTCCACCTGCCCTGTGTTGGGGTCCAGCCTTGACACAGGATCAGAGTTCTCAACTGGAAGCAGGGATATCTGGAAGGAGCATAATAAATATACGCAGACTATTTTGGGGGGACAAGCTGACAGGCAATTTTTCAAGGCTTAAAGTTTCTCTTTTCTCTCACTGTCTGCTTTCTTTCTCATTTCCTCGCAGCTTGAGGCTGCACGAACTCTGCATTCTCCTGTGCACTTTTCTTGAACTCCCACACTCCTACACACCTCTGTATGTTCCCTTCTCACTCTCACACACACTCGTCACACACATCTCACACACACCTCACACACACCACATGCACTCTCCTTCCACTCACACACACACTCTCCATACACACCTCACATTCTCTCTTTACTCACTCTCCACTTGCTCTCTCGCCTTTCTCTTGCCCCAGTCTTTTAGTGATACTCCAAAAGCAGATAGGAAAAAAAAAAAGACATTGTATAATCACTGCCAAATCAAATTCAAAAGAATAACCACGTCCCACAAAGAATTAAGAATTACAATTAATCCCCAAAGTTTCAAACTTCCCTATTCCCAGGCCTGTAGACAAAATAATAATAATTGCAAATGTATCATTATTTAAACTTTAACGTTTGACTTATTATACTTCAGAGCTCAGAGCTCCAAGGTCAGCTACTTGCATTTTCCTGAGAAGCTCTAATGATAAATGACATGGGCAAAGCTGCCAGGCAGTGGCCAGAAAGAGTCAAGTTAACCCTTCACTCAGTAGTTCCACTAGCTTTCTGCTTCTGTACATTGCACACAATGACTCTTCTAAGAGTCCCAGTGTTTTGACTTAGTTTTACTAGGTATAAGATTTTATATATTCTATACTTCCTTATCTAGGAACCACTCTTAAATGTTATGCAAAACTTATTTCATAACTTCAACAGATTTTTCCTTTCTTGGGGTCCCAGTGTTGGCTCTACTTCATTTTCTAATAATTTCTTCAAACTTTCTTTGCAAGTCAAGCGTTAATCTGGAACTACCATTGTGCAGTTATTACATTGTTTCCAAGATTAGAACACACAGCATGCACCTGGGCCATTAGGACTATGCTGTGTTGTGAACTATGCCTCAATTTTTAATTGTTTAAGAATCATTACATTGCTGGGCGGTGGTGGCGCACACCTTTAATCCCAGCACTTGGGAGGCAGAGGCAGGCGGATTTCTGAGTTCGAGGCCAGCCTGGTCTACCGAGTGAGTTCCAGGACAGCCAGGGCTACACAGAAAAACCAAAAAAAAAAAAAAAAAAAAAAAGAATCATTACATTAAGGAACATCTAGTTTCACAGAATTCTCCAGAGCAGAAGGAGAAAGAAGAAAGTCAGATATAATAGAATAATTATGCACACCGAGGCCAACTGAAAAATAGTCACTCACAAATGAAACCTATACAGCTGCTGTCCAGGGCTAAGGTTAGGAGAAATGGGAACAAGTATTTTTTTTTACAAAGAGCTGCCACAGGCTACTGAGATGTCTCCATCCCGGCCTACTGCAGGCAGTCCCTGTCATTGTATGCTGTTCCTAGTAGCCCTGGAACATGTAACCATGACACCTCACCGAAATGACCAGGACAACTGGTCATGTAACATAAAAACCTAGAGTTCTCCACGCTAATGAGGTATCGAGATAGGCCCTGAGTGTCTAGCCTCCCTTCCTGCAAAAGGTTTTTAATCCCTGGTTTACCCTGAGTAAGACATATTCATTCACATCCGCCATAAATAAAGCAGTTTGGACAAGCAAGGACTGTCTCCTTCATCAAGGTTTTCGTCATAAAGAGCCACTCCTAAATCTCCCAGAGAAGGCCTCTCTTCCAGGCCCTCCATACATCCAGCACTGTCTTGGAATCAAACCAGATTGCACCCCGGCCCTGAGCTCAGCCAGCCCCTTCCTGCCTGGTGCATGGAGGAACCTTGGGTTCATGGACCACTGTTCTCAACTCCTTGTGGTCCCTAGCAGCGTCTGGGTACACAGGAGACTGAGAGCCATGGCATCCATCCCAGCCCCGGCTGTTTCTCATCAATTGTTTTGAACTGTGCTCTGCCTTCTCTGAGTGGCAGGCCTGCGATGCTCCAGCATTCCAGCGAGGCAGACATGCAGCCCGATAGGTGTCGTCCACCGTACATCTAATTCTCTCTGCCCACAAGTCCAGCTGCACATTCGGTTCTCTGT
This sequence comes from Grammomys surdaster, assembly GCF_004785775.1. Taxonomy (NCBI): domain Eukaryota; kingdom Metazoa; phylum Chordata; class Mammalia; order Rodentia; family Muridae; genus Grammomys; species Grammomys surdaster. The sequence goes on along the minus strand of NW_021604714.1, from coordinate 2,842,677 downwards.
CTCTGGAGCATAGATTGTAGTCAGAGACATGGGAGTCTGTACCTTCTTCTCCAAGCCTCTAGGGTCTCCAAAGAGAAACCACTGCCAGAGTACAGGTGTGGAAGCCTTTGGGTCATGCCTGCATTAACCCTGCCTCACAGGAAAGTCTGAGGAAAGTACTGGCTGAATATGGAATCAGCAGGTGCAAGAAGCCCTTGCAGGGCACACGTGGTCCAGGATAGCTACGAATGTAGTCCAGCACAAAATCAACCATAAACCTACTTAAAATATGAGATTTATTTATTTATTTATTTATTTATTGCAATTTGATAGCCTAGTTCTATTTTTTTTTTTTTTTTTTTTTTTAAAAATATTTTTTTTTTTTTTTTTTTTTTTTTTTTTATTTATTTATTATATGTAAGTACACTGTAGCTGTCTTCAGATACCCCACAAGAGGGTATCAGATATCATTACAGATGGTTGTGAGCCACCATGTGGTTGCTGGGATTTGAACTCATGACCTCTGGAAGAGCAGTCAGTGCTCTTAACCACTGAGCCATCTCACCAGCCCGATAGCCTAGTTCTTGAGTGTGAACTTTGTAAAGTGACAGTATCATGTCATGTTATCAAAAGGCTGGCTGTGACTGACAGGTGACTAGTGTGTCGCATCTCTGGGTGTGTCTCTGATAAAGACCATTCAGCAGTTTGCAAAGCCCAAGATGAATACAGGGTGCACTGGTCACCCTTATGTCACTGTGACCAAAACACCCAGCAGACATCCTAAGGGAAGAGGGGTCGCAAAGGAAATCGCAAAGAGACAGATCTCTTGGACTCTGGCCTAATCCACGGGTTCAATCCTCAATGGGTTTGCTTGTTTGCTTGTTTGTTGTCTGTTTGTTTGTTTATTCCTCAGTAGGTTCTTAATGTGATGGGGTTACTGGGAATTGAAAGATAAGATGTGGGGCCTAGCTGTAGGAGGCAAAAGGGGTCGCCTACAATCTTCTCAAGGGTTCTCAATCTTCCTAAGGCTGACCCTTTAATACGGTTCCTCATGTTATGATGACCCCCCCCACCATAAAATTATTTCATTGCTACATCATAGCTGTAACTTTGCTACGGTTATGCATTGTAATGTAAATATCTGATGTACAGGACATCTGAGGTGTGACCTCTGTGAAAGGGCCAGATGACCCTGGGGGTCGAGACCCACAGGTTGAGAACCCCTGCACTAGACTGTGTGTTGTTATCCGCCCCTCCCAGCCTCTTTCCAAATCCACAGAGAAGTGACGACTGCCCTCCACCACATGCTCCTGGGACCACGATGCTCTGCCCGACCACATGAGACCAAGCAGCTGTGGACCGAGCCCTCTTGAAACCTCGAGGCAAAGTAACTCCCTCTTCCCTTAAGAGGTCCATTGGGTGTTTTGGTGACAGTGACATAGGGTGACTATTACACCCTGCATTCATACTGAGCTTTGCAAACTGCTTAATAGTCTTTATCTCCTTTTATCGCCCCCAAAACCGAGAGAATAAGGCAGGCGTTTGACTCTGACATGAAGAGGGTAAGGACCCCTTGGACCAGTTCTCTGGGATGTGTGTTACTCTGTTCACTGCTGTGCCAAATTCCAGACAAAAGAACCTAAGAAAGGATTTTTTTTTTTTAACCCAGTCAGTGGTGGCTCACGCCTTTGATCCCGGCACTGGAGAGGCAGAGGTAGGAACTCTGTGAGTTCCAGGACAGCCAGAGATATGTAGTGCGACCCTGCCCCCCAAACCCCCCCCCCCAAAAAAAGGATGATTTTATTTTGACTTACAGTCTGAGAGTACAGTCCACCATAATGGTAGGGGAAATGTGGCAACAGTCATTTTGGGGTGGCAGGAGTGAGCCACTGAGAGCCCGCCCCTCCTTACGTCTCAACCAATCAGGGAGCAGAGAGTTAAAAGTGACTGCTCCTTTGATTCAGTCTGGGACCTCAAACATCGCACTACCGCTCGTTAGAGTAGGTGTTCTTCTCACCGCAGTCAAAGGCCTCTGGGGACAGCCTCCATTGTAGAAATAGTTAATCTCAATCCGGGGTTTCTATCCCGCCTTTGACCAGTTAGTTCCTGGGTAAAGACACACAACCTTTATACTTATAGTAAGCTTTAATCAGCACAAGAGTTGGGCAGATGTCTATCCTCCATGCTATCATGTCTGTTTCCAAGCCAATAATACTATCATATAATTTGCTATGTTTCATCTGGGCTGCTCTTAATTAGCCAACCCACGTGGCCATTATTTTAAGATTCTTACCCCATGGCAATTTCTCCTCTCTCCACACCTTTTTATTCTACCTCGTGATTCTCCTCAGACCTTAGACCTGGACCCCTAAACCCCACCTATGTCTCCTCTGCCCAGCTATTGGCTGTCGACATCTTTTTCACCAATCAGGGATTACTTGCGGGGGGCGGGGGGGGGGGGGGGGGGGGGGGGGGAGGAGTCCCATGGCATCACCTAGGTCTATGAGCAGTCTCTGGGAATAACCAGTATTTAGCATAGCAAAAAACAAACAAACAAACAAACAAACTTCAACATCCTCTCAGAGACTCCCTGAAGATTGTCTCCTGTGTTATCCTACCGCCTATCAGGCTGACTGTGAAGGTTTAACCATCACAAGCAGAGAAGTCACTTTACTGGAGTGTTGGGTCTCAATTTCTGGCGTTGGCCCAGGGCCTGGCTCCCTAGGAATCCGCTGTTTGACTCAAGTTATTATTTAAGATTAAAAGACGGATGCTGTGGGCATTGCTCAATTGGTGGACTGCTTGCATAACACGCATAAAGCCCCGAGTTCAACTCCCTCGCACCACAGAAGTCAGGCATGGTGGTGCACAATTGTTATCCCGGCACTCAGGAGGTAGAACAGGGCAATCAGAAATTTAAGGTTATTATTGGCTACATAGTGAGTTTAAGGCCAGCCTGGGCTACCTGAGACAATTTATTTTTAGTCAAGTTCTCTCTATTATGAACTCACTATGTAGACCAGACTGGTCTCAAGCTCACAGAGATCCACCTGCTTCTGTCTCCTGAGTGCTGGGACTAAAGGTGTCTGTCCACCACCATGGCTGCTAGAGACATTTTGTTTCCTTGTTAGAATTAAGATATAGCCTAGGGTTGGTGGCACACACCTTTAATCCTAGCACTCAAGTAGAGGCAGGAGGATTTCTGAATTTGAGGCCAGACTGGTTTACAGAGCAAGATCTAGGACAATCAGGGATACACGGAGAAACTATGTCTCAAAACACAAAACAAAACAGGATAGGATATAGGGGGCTGGAGAGATAGGTCAGTGGTTAATATCTTTCTAGAGGACCTAGGTTTAATTCCAAGCACCAACATGGCGGCTCACAATCCTCTGTAACTTCAGTCCCAGGGAATCTGACACCATCTTCAGATCCCTCTTCTGGCCTTCTTTGGTACCTGGTATGCCCTTAGTGAACAAACATACACACAGGCAAAATACCCATACACATAAATAGAAATAATTTTTAAATGTTTTAAATTAATTAAAATATAATCCCTAGTAGTTTGGGCTGGAGAGATGGCTCAGCGGTTAAGAGCACTGGCTGTTCTTCCAGAGGTTCTGAGTTCAATTCCCAGCAACCACATGGTGGCTCACAACCATCTGTAATGGGATCTGATGCCCTCTTCTGGTGTGTCTGAAGACAGCTACAGTGTACTCATATAAATCAATAAAATTAAAAAAATATATATAATCCATATACCACAATACTGATGGTGTTAAGCTTTTACAGCCAGTTCCACTGCCTAATTCCAGAACGTTCCCAGCATCCTACAAGAAAACTCTTACTACTTATTCTATCCATCCTTTCCTGGCCCTGAGGCTGTAACAACCAGGACAGCTGAAACAATCTTACTTTAAAACAGTAACAGCTTGTGTCATTGAACATAAACTACACCCTTTCCATACCTCATGTTCACTTCCGGTTTTGCAAGAACAGTTTCAACGATCTGATCCTTGCTTATGGAGACACCGGGGCTCCCTCGGGGGAACTTGAGTAACGTCACTCAACTAATAAAGCAGAGGAACTGAGCCTTGAACAGAGGTGAGGACCAACCACAACCTTGAAACTTACTGGGCACTTGCCATGTAATATGGGACCGAGAGATGGATGGAGACACTTCAACCGGCTGAGGACCAGGAGCTTGGGAAAGCTGAGGAAGGCTTCCTGGAGGAGCCAGGCATCCACATGGATGGAAGAGTACAACTGGCAGGCTTCGAGGGCAGGATTCAACAAGTCTGGAAGTGGGAGGGAGTTGAAAGGAGGCATGGTAGGTGCTACGGTCTGGGTGTCAGGTTGACAAGGGGTGGGCTTGTGATGGTTAATCTGAAGACCGACCTGATTGGATTAATAGATGCTCAGGGAGATGAGCCGTTTTGTGGGTGTGACGCAGAGACGTGACTCCAAGATCATCTCTAAAGAGATACAGGCAGGTCCGACCTCTGGACATTGCAATATCATTAACGTCTTCGAAGTTCACGTGCAAGATGGTAGAATCAGGTTATCACCCACCTCCTCATAGACCAGGGAGATAGCTCAGTGATTAAAGGCCTTGCCTCACAAACAGAACTAAACTAAGATCCCCAGAACCCACATAACGGCAAGTACTAAGTTGGCTAGTGGTGGTGCGTGCCTTTAATCCCAGCACTTGGGAGACAGAAACAAGTGTATCTCTGTGAGTTCAAGGCCACCCTGGTCTACAGAGCAAGTTCCAGGACAGCAAGACAGCCAGGGGGGTTCTGTTGCAGAGAATCTGTCTCAGAAAGCACACACACACACACACACACACACACACATACACACACACACACACACACACAAACGGCAAGTATAATAGCTTGCCTACAATTCAGAACTGAGGCAGGGGCATGCCCTGATGTCCTGGGGTCAAATCCTGCCCTGGCTCCTTCCCCTGTATGCAGTGGTGTGGACTGCTTGGTCCACATTGCCCTCCCCTCCACGAGAGATGGATACACTTAAAACTGAGCCAGAACAAATCCCTTCTCACTTTACACTAGGCATTCTGTCCTGGTGAAAAAATTAACATAGCATGTCAGAGTAGGCTTCCCCACCTCTAAGGACTGTCTCAAACCATGAAAAGCAAGAGATTCTTACTCTTGTGTACATGTGTGCATGTACAGGCACGCATGTGGGGGTCTGAGGACAACTCGGTGGGGTTGTTCTCTCCTTTCACTTTCACATTGTTTCTAGAGATCAGACTCTGGGCATCAGGCTTTAAGACCTTTCTGGAGTGTCTTGTCAGCCCCTCAAAGGCTTTCTGGTAGTTACCAACACCTTATCCCCAAACAGAATACTTAATCCAGTACAGGGTCCCTGTAGTCCCTCCAGTGTCTGTTCCAAGGCTCTTCTGTGTCATGCCTCGCCTTTAAAACCGGAAATCAGGGCTCACCACAAGGGACTTAGTCTTTAAACTTGTGGATGCCCGAAACAGCAGGAAGACCACCTATCAGTGGTCAGAATCTGGACACACCCCATCCCATTCCATGTCATTGTGTGTACGTGTGCTTGTGTTCAACAGGCAGGGTCTCACTATGTAGTCCTAACTGGGACTGGCTATGTACACCAGGCTGGCCTCTTAACTCACAGAACTCCTGCCTCTACCTCCTAAATCCTGACCCTTCTCCCTTCATCTACCTAGTGTCGGGCTTGCAGGCATGGGCTTCCGCACTCAGTGCTGAGGATCGAACTCACAGCTCTGTGCTTTTTAGGCAAGCATTCTGTCAAACCACGCCACATTTGCAGCCCCCAGTCACTTTTGGTTTTACTTGGTGTTTTCTGTAGTACCAAACCCAAAGCCCCACATACCAGGGCAAGTGATGCAGCACCAGGCTATACCCGCAGTCCCCTCTATCCACACCTGGGGCCCATTTTGGACCTCTGTGCACACCCGCTGCCAGGATAGGCCAGTACTTTCCCAGACCTACATGTCCGGGCCGCATGGATGAGGACAGCTTTGGGACAGGCTGGCAGACAAAGCACAAGGAGATGAAACCTGCTGGGGAAGCCCAAGCAGAAGACTGTTTCCCTGTCAGGTGCTGGCCTGTTCCCTACTGTGCTTTTTTTTTTTTTTGGGGGGGGGGAGGTGTTCGAGACAGGGTTTCTCTGTGTAGCCCTGGCTGTCCTGGAACTCACTCTGTAGATCAGGCTGGCCTCAAACTCAGAAATCCACCTGTCTCTGATTCCCAAGTGCTGGGATTAAAGGCGTGTGCCACCACTGTCCCGCTCCCACTGTGCCCTTAAGGAAATGCAGCGGATAGATAGACAGAAGTGAGGCCATTCAGACTGTTTATTCCTCAGCTCCGACTGCACACACCACCGACAGGTCCCCAAATCCCAGGCTTTGGGCTAAAAAGCGAAGGCACTGTGTCAGAGTTAAGGCCCAGGTGGCTCTTGGGGATTTGCCTGTGTATCGCTGTGGCAATAGAAGACACTCCTGCTACTGACCACTAGGACTCTGGGCTTCCAAGCAGAGTCCTCAGAGTACAGAGTACCAGGCAAGAGCCCTGGCTATAGTCACTTTGGGTGCCCAGGGGCTAGCAGGCAGGGAGATGCCAAACCAGTACCTGCCCAAAAGACTGGAACCCCCAGAAGGAACAATGGCATTGCTGAGCCTAATTCTAGGAAACTAAGACAGGCTCAAGAAAGCACCCCAAAGTAGATCAGGAACCCACAGAGTTGCACAGAAGTTTGCTCATGGACAGCCAGTGGGTGAAGATGAGGAGGTGGCTTGGGCATGTCAAGGTTGCCATGGCAACACACTTGCCACAGCCATAAAGTGGTCTACTGTCTCCCAGGGAGGCACAGTCTCAGAGCTTGCTCCGTGGGGCTTCAGGCAGGGGCCGCTGCAGGCGCCACACGACCCTGACAGGCTCGGTGGCCAGGTCCAGCTCCCGGAGGCCACACAGGTCACCGGTCTGGCTGTACTGCTTCAGGGCTGGCTGGAGCACCGTGATGGGGATGCTGAAGTTCAGGTGTGGGTAGGTGGCCCCCGTGTTATTGTCCCGTGTGTTGCTGGCAACAATGCCTGTGGGGGAGAGAGCAATGAGGCTATGAGGCAGTAGATGGGGTATCCAGGGTGCAGGGAGGACCTTCTCCTTGAGGGAGACTTGGGGGCCCTTTGGGGGTTTGGAAACCCCCAGTGCTGGGTGCTGAGCTTTTGCTACAGCTTCTGCTCCTTATAGCACACACACCCCCATCCATGCTGCCCCCTTCACAACCTCCATAAAATGGCCTAAGCTCACTGGATCATTATCTTTCCCTCACCACAAAGGACAGGATTCAGGGTGTTTCCATAGCCTGTGCAAACCACCAAATGAATCAACGGGGAAAAAAATGAGGCAGACCCACACAGCTTTGGCCTGCTTTGCTGGCTAGCTTTCTGTCACCTTGGCACAAACATTTTGGAAACACGAACCTCAACTGAGAAAACGTCCCATCACATGGGACCGTGGATTTTCTTGATTGATGGGTGAGGGCCCAGTACACAGTGGGTGGGGCCATCCCTGGGCTGGTGGTCCTGGGAACTCTAAGAAAGTAGGCTAGGCAAGCCATGGGGAGCAAGCCAGTAAGCAGCATGCCTCCATGGCTGATGCATCAGCTCCTGCCTCGAGTCCTTGTCCTGACTTCCTATGACGATGGAACTGTGGTACGTGATAAACCCTCCCCTCCCCTGGTTGCTTCGGATCATGGTATTGATCACGACAGCAGACACTCTAAGCAAGAAGCTGGCACGGGTTTTGTTTTGTTTTCTTAAGAGCATTTTACAGGTTAAAGAGTTGGCTCAGTGGTTAAAAGTACCCGTTTACTCTTGCAGAGAGTCCAGTTTTGATTCCCAGCCCCTACATGGCGGTTCCCAACCACCAGTAGCGCTGGTTCTAAAGGATCTGACCTTCATGACTAGACATGTGACTAACCGAACCCTAAATTTCATAATCTAAATGAGACTTAGTGGCTTATTTAAGGTCACAGCAGTGGCCAGAACCAGGAGAAGGCCACCGGCCTAGCCCTTTCCCCCTTCCAGTTCAGCATCCTTCCTTCACCTTAGAGGCAGATTAGGTGAAAACTTCAGCTAACTAAAGGAGGGCACAAGGTCTACTGTCATCCCAGTAGGGCCTTCCAAGATGGATGGCAGGCTACCACTGGCAGGATCAAGGTTTGGGCAAGAAGGAGATTGGGGGTGAAAAGAGCTAGTTACCCAGGAGGTCCCCTGAGCGTGTGGAGAAGAGAGGTCCTCCGCTAGAGCCGCCATGCACAGCGCAGGTGGTCTGCAGCATCACTGGGGTGTCATCCACATGCACCACGGCTGACAGGATGCCTGAGGTCACCGAGGGCCCACAAGCCTGGCCAAAGACACCAAAGCCCACCACGCTGACAGGCTCACCTGCCAGAGAGGAGAGTAATGAAGCTGGGTACCTCCACTCTATGCCCACTCCTGTCCTGCCATCTCCCCTGAGTTCCTGCTCATCTCCTTCTACGTCCCTAGGCATCTTCCCCAGGAACCCCACCCGGAGATTAAGAATTCACTGTGTTCCCAGTTGCATGTGCCCAACCAGTATTCTGGCGGCATTGGGCATCAGGCAAGTCCCCCGGCCCTCACTCCTTCACTAAATGGGGTAGTTATTTTTAAGGCTGTTGTCACCTAGCTCACACATGTGATCAATATCCATCTCTCTCTGGGACCAAATCTCTTGGTGAAGACATGGTGATGTGGCCATACCTAGCCCCAGCTCCCTTCTCCAAGTGCTTTGAAGGAACAAAGCACACCTCACCCAGGCCTCGCCATACCAGAAGGTGCAGCAGCCCCATTTGACCAAAGGGCAAACCGAGATGGGGTGTTTGTGTGTGTGTGTGTGCGCGCACGCTCACGTGCGCATGTAGTAAGAATGTAAGCACACCAGCGGCAGAGGAGAGATGCTAATCCAGAGGACCTCTCTCTTTTGTCACCATACGAAATGGAATCTCTGGGGCTGGAGATGGAACTCAGTCCGTGGAGTGCTTGCCTGTCATGCATAAATCCTGGGTTGGATCCCCAGGACCCCATAAAATGAGTGTGATAGCACATTTGTAACCCCAGAAAAAGTAGCAGGAGGATCAGAAGTTCATTATTAGCCTTGGCCATCTGGGGTGCTTACCACCCGCTTGGGCTACTTAAGACTCTGTCTCAAAATATAAAAAAATAAATCTAAATCATGCCACCCAAATTATGGCACTGGAGTCCCCAAAGTCAAGGACCCCATATTACCTTGCTTCAGGCCCTCAATAAGGTATCCACTTGGCTCAGCACTTGGGGTGTCAATGACTGATATACAGGGAAGAACCCCCAAACCCCACCCAAGCTCCCAAATCCCTTGCTTGACAGGCTTTGCCCATTCTTGCCTGCCAGCTCTCGGGTCTGGCATGATTTGTGTCAACACTGGCTCCTGCCTGGGCCCCCATCACTTCAGACCCTTTGTCCTTTACCTTCATGGAAGTGCTCTGCAGGGACAGGCGTGGGGACACCGTTCAGGTCCTCCTCCAGGCTCACCACTGCTATGTCATACGGAGAGGTCTCCTGAGTGGCAAACACCACTCGTCCCCAGATTGCCACATTCCTGGGGACACAGGAAACAAGTGACAAGCTAGCCTTTGGTTGCCTTAGCACTGGGGAGAGAGCAATACAAGAGACGAGTCATGGGATGGGGTGGGTGTGGTGACGCACACCTTTGATCCTAAGACTTGGGATGCAGGGGCAGGCAGATGTCTGAGCTCTGGGGCAGCCAGGACTGCATACTGAGAGTCTGTCTTATTTGGGGGCAGGAGGACTGAAGTCAGAATATAGGGACAGGTATCAGCCTTGAAGCCCACACTTAACCAGATGTGCTTACAAACGCAGCACGCTTCTATAGCTGCACATGCCTGACCATAACCTAGTGAGTCCTGTGACCAGACCTTGCTGATGCTTGTGGACACTGGCTCACTCCTTTCTCTTAAACCTACAAACAAATCATTGGTATTATCCCCTTTAGACGGTGCAGCTGAGGCTCAGAGAGGCCAAGCAACCTTCCTAAAGGTCACAGAGCAAACAGTAAGGAGCCAGGGGGAGCTTAACAAAACTCTACTGCTTCACTCCTGGGCAGGCATCGAGGGAAGAGGCTTCTTTTTGAGACAGGGTCTCTCTCCATAGCCCTAGCTGTCCAGGAACTCACTCTGTAGACAGGGGCACGCTACTACCTACTCTGTAGGGTAGCTGTTTCCAGAAAAACCTGATGATTTCCTTAAGATCAGCAGGCAAGGGGAGAGTGAGAAGTTGGGGGCACACCTCATTTTCACTAGGAAAACTACAGCTGTTCAGTTGGCTGCCTGTAGGGACTCTGGCAAAGCTGGGCTTCATTAGGATACAGGGCTAACCTCAGAAGTTCAGAAAGGCCTGGGCTGAGAGGCAAAGGACAAGCTTAAATCCACGGTGCTCCTTGGCTCTAAGTATCTGGAGCTACAGAGGACACAGAACCATAGGCAACCATGCCAGAAAGCCAGGAAGCCAAGGCCACTGGCCTACTGCCAGAGCAAGAAAAGGAGGGCAAAGGTGTTTCTCTACAGAGGAAATAAGTTGACTGTCTCTGCCTAGCTATACTCTGAACTCGCTCAGATCTATCTGCATGGGTCTAAGTCCTATGCTCTAATTAGGCAGACCTTGCTTCATCTTCAAGTGGCAAGGCAGCCCTGGTGAGGCTCTAAGGGAGCCCTCATTAGATAGAACGCATCAGTCATCCCCCCAGGGCCTTCATTTATCACTTCCAGGGTTGAAGTCCTTAGGGTAAGCCTTCCATGGTCAAAGGGCTTTAGTGGGGCCTAAACAGCAAAGCCAAGAGACAAGAGAAGCTGCCCAAAGAGTTTCAGGCTAGTTAAGGGCTCAAAGGCACCCAGTCCTACCTGCCTATAATACCACGGGTCCCCATGCTAAGAGTAGCTTGTGTCTGGCAGTTTGCCCAAGCTTCACTGGGTCCTATCAAGAGGTCCAAATCCCCTCATCTTGGTTGTCAAGAATGAACCAAGGTTTCTAACACTGGGACCTGGTGAAGGGGGCAGTCCTGGGCCTTACTTGGGTGTAGCCGAGTGTACCAAGACCCGGGCTGCTTCCCGGGGTGCCACATGACGGCAGGTCACCACCAGGCGAGGCGCCACGGCCACTCCGGAGCCCCACACGGTACCACACTCCACCAGCACCGCCGCGGCCGCCCACGGGGGTCCGAGATCTCGCAGGGGCAGGCCCCGGGGCGCGCCCACCTCCGGTGGCAGCAGCACCGACAGAGAGGCGGAGCCCGGATGCAGACTGGAGAGCGCCCAGCGGGCAACCTGAAGCAGCGGGGCGGCGGCGCACAGCAACGTGAGGCCCACCCACTCGCGGGCCTTCCAGCAGAGCGGCGCGGCCACCAGAGCCACCAGCGCGCCGGCGGGTCGAGCCGCGAATACGCCGCCGCCTTCCGTGCCGGGCAGGCAGCGCGCGTCGGTGAGCAGCAGCGGCCCCGCCGCGTTGCTGAGCACGCCACGGCTCAGCGTGTTGAGGAAGATGTCCGGGCAGAAAGCACCGAACGGAGATCCGCAAGCCAGCAGCGGTGCGCCCTTGGTCACGACCCCGAGCGGTGCCACGGTCACCGCCGGCCCGCGCCTCTCTTCCGCCGCCGCGCCCCGCTGCACCCGCAGCAGGGCGAACCAGCCGAGCGCGCGCAACTGGTCCTCCTCCTCCTCCTCCGACACCGCATCGTCGGGCGCCGAGCTCACGAAGTGCCACTGATCGGCCGCTTCGGCCCCGAAGAGCCGCGCGAAGTGCGAGCGGAAGCCCGGGCAGCTGAGCAGCAAGAGCAGCCGCGCCGGCCGCGGGGGCTGCAGAGGCCTCGCGCGGGCCCGGCTCGGGGCACCGGGTTCGAGGCCCAGGCTTGCGCACTGAGGCGTGCACAGTCCCGGGAGTTCCTGGTCCGCGCGGCCGGCGGGGCTGGCAGTCGTGGGTCCCCACTGCACGTGGAGGCGCAGGTCATCGCTGCAACTGTCGCCCGGCAGGAAGGCGGCGCCCGTCTGGGTCAGCGCCGCGCTGCCCGTCCTCAGGAAAGGGGTGAAGATGCCCCCGTGGCACAGCACCAGGCCTGGGCTGCGGCTCAGGATCACCCCGCTGCAGCTCCACGAGCCCACGTCGGGCTGTCCTGCCCGCGAGGCGCTCACCACGCAGCCCGCCTGCTCCGCCACTCTCATGGAGGGTCCCCATTGCCGCCCCATGGCTTCCCCGAAACGTCGCACAACGGCTGTCACCTCAGGGCGACTGGCGCAAACTCTGACTCAGGCCTCCTCGCCGAGCCCGATTGGCTAAACCCCAAGCGGCCGCCCCTATTGGCTGGGCATAGCGCCGAGTCCCGATTGGCTACTGATGCTAATCCTCCTTTACTAATCCTCCTTTCCCCGCCCTCTTAATGTAGCCAACCTGGGACCCTTGGGTTAGGGGCCTGGGGTGGGGGTGGGGCAGTGAAGAGAAACCTCCTGGGCGACAGACATGAAGCGTCACAGGGAGACCGATAAGGGCGACAGTCCCTAGTCGAATCTCGTACTTGGCCGGCAAATACCTGGACCACACAGTCTCTGCACGATGTAAGCAACCTCCGTCCCTGATAGTGGGACATTATGGGCCAAGGGCCAAGGTTGGCCCTTGGTTGATTGAATACATACATACATACATACATACATACATACATACATACATATGTTTATTTTGGATTTTCGAGATAAGGCTTCTCTGTTCGGTCCTGGAACTCGCTCTGTAGACTAGGCAGGCCTCGAACTCAGGGATCCATCTGTCTCTACCTCCCAAACCCAGGGACCAAAGGCGTGAGCCTCTAAACCCCGCTCTACTTTAAAAATTTTGTAAATCCTACAACAATCCACTAGGGGGCAAACGACTCACAAAATGACTCCTAGGACAGTTACTAAAATTCCCACAATACATAGCTTTTAGAATTGTTTTGAGACAGGGTGCCGCTTTTTGGCCGGCACTGGCATCGAACTTTGGCAACCTTCTGCCTACAGCCTTCCTGGAGTCCAGGGATTACACTCCCGAGCATGCGTATTTCACATGACATTTCTAACCACCGCTCAGGATTTATATGAGATGGGGGTAAATACTTTGAAAGTCCAGAATTAAATAGTTCAGGTTTTGTGGGCTATAAAATCTTCACCTCCAAATATTCAGCACATAACAGTCTCATAAATTTGAATTTTATATACAACCCATATTCTACAATTGTGCTCCGCCACCATTTACTAGTGTAAAAATGGAGACTGGAGAGGAGGGTTCAGCAGTTAAGGGATGTTACGGCTCTAATCCTGGACCCTAGTTTGGTTCGCAGTACCCACACGGTATCTTACAGTTGCTTGTAATTATAGCTCCAGGATATCCAATACCCTCTTCTGGCATCTGCTGTCTCCTGGACTCATGACTCAGGCAGGCAAACACATGTACACATAAATTCGATAAAAAATTTCCTTACTTTCCAAATTACGTCTGAGGACAGCTGAGCGCAAACAGTATGTTTGGAGAGGCTTCATGAACCTCACCAAAGCTATGCTTTGAATCACTAAAATGTTTTTCCGTTTAGTGAGATTTCTAGCATACTGTGAAAAAAAAAACAACCCATTTGTTTTGTTGCATAACTTCTCGGAGTGAAATTAACACTGGTGTTGCTTTCCCAACCAGCACACCTAACGCTTCCAGTGCTCCTGTGTCAAAAACCTACCTGAAAAGGGAAAACAGTGGTGGTTGTGGTGGTGGTGGGGGTGTGTGTGGCACCAGAACTGGAATGAAGCAGCCTTCTCAGAGCAGGCAGTCCTGGTTTGCAGACAGAGATGACCAACAGATCTACCTTCCCCAGTTTCCTGGTAATGAAGACTCTAGAACCCAATAATTCTCCTCCCTCGATGGCCTTCAAGCCTCCAGGGCACTCTGTTCCTTGACAAGTTTTTCTGTTTAGGGCTGATCACAGACAGTCCAAGTCAGGCAGCAGCGCCTTATGTTAAGGTGCTGGAACTAGACTCTGATTCTCAGGTCCCTCTGTCCCCAAGAAACATACCCTTTACCCACAGAACCAGTTTCCGTCCCCTGTAAAGGTGATCACAGGACACATCTAGCATACTGTTTTGGATTTTGCTGTCTTCTGGTGTTTTTTATAAGAAACTGTAATGTTAATGTGGAATCAGACTTCTGTTTTGCCAAGTGTGGCTCTGGCTATTGGCTGACTCTGCTAGTTAGGAATGTCCAAGCACAGCCATTAGCACGGTTACAAAGATGACCAACCTCCTCACGCCACAACATGATCCAAGATGCTCAAATAGCACACTGCTTTCCTTTTTAACAGTCTTTTATCCTGGTAGCAATTCAAGATTCACATTCTCTTTAAATGTTCCTCCCTGTATGTAAGGAAGAATCTTTGTTTTTCTTCCCAATACTGCATGTTCACTCAGAACAAATCAATTAAAAAAAAAAAAGAGGCAAGTTGATTTTAGCTTTTTATTAAAATGCTTAAGATACAGACTGACCTTCTTTTGTAAATGACAGTTTTACTTTTGCTGAAACAGGACACATACACTCTGATAAACAGAATGAAGAGTCTCAGTTCATTGGAGGCCTTGGGCAAGGCCCTGGCCCTCAGGTGGAGTTGCACTTGCTGCAGCGACCACTTTGGCCAGCTTATTTAGATGGTGTTCTGTGCAGCATGAAGCACACTGATGCCACTTGTCAGCCGTCTCTTTCTCCAGTGGCCAAAATAAACCACTTTCACAAAGAGCCACCCTGGGCAGAGTCCAGTCTTCTAGGTTGCCACTGAGCAGTTAGGGACAAACAAGACAGACAAATGAGGAACCCTACACAGGCCATCACACCCATCATGTGTCTGGACAGACATGTGGACAGTCTTTAGCCAAAGGCAATAAAGGGCACACCAGCTACCTACCCAGCTTGCTCAGGGTTTTAGCAACAGGCCCTTCCACACAGACAGCTCTCATCCCAGCTGTATGTGGGTGAACGCAATGCATGCAGTTTGCAGACAGACATCTCACCAAGGCTCTGCGTTGGGAACCCGGCAGTGTATCAGAACACTGTCCCAGGGGCTCAGTGCTCAAAACTAAAACGTGGTAAGACACTCCCCAGGAGTGTGCTCCCACCTTCCCTACTCTCTTGTCAGAATACAGCAGCAGAATTTCCACTTAAGAACCTACCCTCACCTTGCATTATAGGAAATCAGAATCAAGATACCTTCTCGTCTACAGACGAGACTCTCATCCACTCAAGGGTAGAATGTAAAGTTAACATCAGGAAAACTCAACCTCACACATGCAGCAAGAAAACCACACACTATATATAAAACTCCTGTCCATGATCCTCACAGGTATGCACGCTGCTGCTTCCACGCTGGCACTTGCTGCTGCCGGAAGGTCATCTGGATTTTCTGTTATTTCTGAAGGGGAAAACACAGAGCCCCCTGAGAGGTTTTCCTAGGTTCTTGTTGCTACCAGATCAGATGGGGAGCATCTCACAGAGTTCAGAGCCTCAAGCTGCTGATTTTGACCTGCATCCTCCTGTTCAGAACGCCCCTCTAGAATCTGTTCAAAAGCATTAGAGCCACACCCGAAGCATGGGGTCTACATGAGAGATGTCCTTAACTCTTTCATGAGGCAAAAGTCACTTTTTACATCTACAGTGAAGAAAGGAAGGTGCTACACAGAGAGATGAAATTCCACAACAGTATAAAAGCAAAGCCTGCTGAAACCGGTAACCACAAATGAAGTTGACAACATGACCATGACACTTTACCCACTCCAGATGAGGACTCCCTTTACTACGGGTGGAGACCAGTCCAGGGAAGGCCGAGGCTCTGTCGTCTCCCGGCGCTTGTCTTGGGTAACACCCTCAACAGGCAGTCACACAGCGGAGCTCTGGCCTCCAATGTGCTATCTGTTCATAATTTTATGAAGTATCTAAATTTCATTTACTAGTTTAAAAAAAAAAAGAATAGAAAATCTGGACCAAGTAAATTGTGAACTCAAAAAGTTAGAGAAGGGATACCAATTACATTAACAACACTTTCTTTAAAAAATAGAATCACTTTCTTTTGAAATCAACCAGTGGTGAGACGTGTTTTTCTTCTCAGGTGTCCCATGATGGCACCCAGCTTTCCCTGGCAAATGCTGCCAGCCCCAGTCCCCGCACACTGCCCGGCAGCTGCAGCAGCAGGCAGTGTGGAGAAGAGCACATGTCACCACTGGGCAATGAGCGTAGACAGATGCGTGGCTTCTCAATGCCATACATGGTTGGAGAGCTTTCCTTGTTCTATTAGAAAAGTCCATGAGGAAGCTGTGAATAGGATCAGTCCAGAAGGAAAACTCTTTATTTCAGTGTCCACACATCAGTCAATGTACTGGGAGAGCCAGCGGAAACCCTCGCCGTAGCCTTGCCTCTTGAGCACACTGCACATGAACACTTCCATGGGGCGGGCGTTCAGCTCCTTCAGAGTCACATTCCCCTACAGGAGGCAAACCCAGAAAGGCCTGTTAGGACCTCACATGCAAAAGCACACACACACACACAGAGACACACACACACACACAGTAACTGCAGTGTGAGGACCTCAGTTCAGGTCTCCAGCACCCACACAGAAAGCTGGGCATGGTGGCACACGCCTGGACTCCAGACACAAGTGGATTCCCGAAGCTCTGTGCTCAGCCAACTTACCCCAATAAATGAGTGCCAAATTCTTTTGAGACTCACAGCTAAAGCTGACCTCAAGTCTCTGCATACATGAACAAGTATGTACACACACACTAAGTACCTGGCTTATAGTTCTGTATTTTCTCTCATCAGCCTTTCTAGACCAGAGCCTCCCTTCAGAGTCTAGTACAGATAATAGGCACACTGATGTAGGGTATCCCAGTTCTATTTCTGCCTTTAGTATCCATTTGCCATGCAGACCTGAACAAAATACTGTTTCCTCATTTGTAAAATAGGGTAAGAGTTTCACTTCTATCAGCACTAGGATGGCCAAGTGCTTCAATTTTAATACCTGAAAAGCATACAGAATGCTTTCTAAAGGTCCATTTAATTGTGTATATGTGGATGTCTGTGGCAATGTACCAGAATGCAGCGCCCATGGAGGCCATGGGCTTCAGACTGCCTGGAGCTGGAGTTACACATGCCTGTGAGCTGCCCAACATGGATGCTAAGTATCAAGCCTGGGTTCTCTGCAAGTGCAAGACGTACTCTTTTTTTTTTTTTTTTAATTGGATATTTTATTTACATTTCATATGTTGTCCCCTTACCCCATCCCCACCCACCCGGGAACCCCCTTTCCCCTTACCCCTCCTCCTTCTTCTCTGCAAGACGTACTCTTAACTGCTGAGCCATCTCCTCAGCCCCAGAAAATTTTTTAAAAGATTGAAGCCAGATATGCTGGCACACGCCTTCAATCCTAGCACTGGGGAGGCAGAGACCACCAGATCTCTGACTCTGAGGACAGCCTGGTCTACACAGACCTTGTCTGAAAATAGTAACAATTATTTTTTTTTTTTTAGATCCAAAAATAAGTAAATATTAACATCAAATGGTGGCTAGCAAGTATCTGTCAAACACCAACTCCAGGGTATATAGCACTGACCTCTGACACCTACAGGCACTGCATTATGCATGGTACACAGTCACACACAAGCAAAACACCCATCCATAAAATAAAAAAATAAAATATTCAAAGAAGATTGCCTTTTCTAGCATTTTTAGCATGTCTTCAATTATTAGGTATTAGAGACAGGTGAAGAGGGGAGTCGTATGGCTAAGTGGCAGAGCACGCACTCAGCACATACATGGACCTGAGCTCAAAGCCCTCTTTGTATCACTGGGAAGGAGGAAGGAAATGACTAAAGAAAATCCCCCTGATAAAACATTCACACTCCAGAGACCCTCTCTCAAAACACACACGCACCAAAAAAAAAAAAAAAAAAAAAAAAAAAATAAAAAAAAAAAAAAAAAAAAAAAAAAAAAAAAAAAAAAAAAAAAAAAAAAAAAAGAAAAGAAAAGAAAAGAAAATAAAAGAAACCGCAGCCATAGCCTGGTGGTGGTGGCGCATGCCTTTAATCCCAGCACTTAGGAGGCAGAGGCAGGCGGATTTCTGAGTTCGAGGCCAGCCTGGTCTACAGAGTGAGTTCCAGGACAGCCAGGGCTACACAGAGACATCCTCAAAAAAAGAAACTGCAGCCATGGTATCTGCCTCACATCTCCTGAGGACGTTTCGCTTACCTTTCCTGTGGTCTGCCCATAGAGCCCAAATATTTCACGGAGTTTTTCTTCACTGATTGCATCTGTCCTGTCAATTTTGTTTCCCAAGATAAGAATTGGCACGTTGGATATTGTTTCGTCAGTCATTAAAGCCTAGAGATAGGATTAAAAAGACAAACCCAAGTGAGCAACTTAGGAAATGACAGCTCCTCACAGAAACCATCTGAGACCGGCTCTTGTTCATCTCGGCATGAGGTGCTGAGAGGAGGACAGAAGAGAAAGGCCCTGGATGTGTCAACAAACCTGGGATAAACAGAACACAGCAGATGACTGATGTCACAAGGAACTGGACAGAAAGTCCACACTAGCATGTTCGGGAAAGCAGGACGACCCACACTTGAACAAAACCTTAGCTAAGATGTGGAACTGAGGCTGCGCTCCACGGGAAGGGAAAGAGCACAGTGGCAGTGCAACAGTGCGAGAATTCAAAGAGCCACACACAGCGCCCGCCGCCTGACTGGATTAAGACATTTACACAGATGTGCCGCAACAGAGCAAATGTGATAGCAACTGACGACCACGTCCCGGTGCCAGTCTGAAAATGTAAGCTCCACTAGAGCCTAAAGACTGTGAACCCAAGGTCAGCAAATCTATACCTTCAGAACAGGGATTCGGTAACCAGTGCTTGTCACTTAGATGATCTGTAAAATCCAACTGAATGGACTATGCAAGACGGGTTCTGGGAAGAACTGAAGTGAGAGTCTAACAACAGAGCGGACAAGGAGACAGTGCTGATGCGGTCTCAAGACCAGGCATCTGAGTCTCACAGACAGGAGAGTAAGGAAGAACCTTTTTATCCTGTAAGTGACAAAACCACTGAAGGAATCAAAGCTGAGGAGTGAGTGGCAGCTCCCTCTGACATTAAATCAGAGTATACAATAGAGGATGGAGAGACAGCACTGAGGAGAAGAGCACTGGCTGCTCCTCCAGAGGATCCAGGTTCAATTCCCAGCACCCACATGGCAGTTCACAACTGTCTGTAATTTGAGTTCCAAGGACTGACACCCTCACACCAATGCACATAAAATAAAATAATTTAAAAAGAAAGAAGTTAGCCCCACACAAAATGAGACCTAAGCATTTGAAACATACATTAAAAAACAAAAACATGAGAGGGTTTCAAACTGCAAGAATAAACACACACACACACACACACACACACACACACACAAAAGAGAAAGGCTCTGGAGAGATGGCTCAGTGACTAAGAGCACTTGCTCTTGTAAGGGACTGAGGGTCAGTTCTCAGCACCCACATGGCAGTTCCGTCTTCTGTGACTCCGATTCCACAGGATGAGCACTGGCATGCAGGCATGCGGCACGGACACAGACATGCATGCAAATACTCATACCCATAAACGTTAATTCAAACAAAAGTTAAAAAGACGAGATACAGGGGGAAGGAACAGGTGTTATAAGGTAACATTATACAAAGTCTAACAAAGGAGGAAACCCAAAGTGAATAAAAACCTGAAGAATGCTGGCAGACCATGCAGCCTGTCACATGACTCTGTAGAAAAAAAGACTCAAAAACACAAAAACTCAGGATTGGAGAGAAGTATTGACTGGGGGGTGCTCGAGAGATGGTTCAGTGGTTAAGAGCACTGGCTGTTCTTCCAGAGGACCTGAGTTAAATTCCCAATGACCACATGGTGGCTCACAACCATCTGTAATAGAGTCTGATGCACTTTTCTGATGTCTGAAGACAGTGACAGTGTACTCACATACATAAAATAAATAAATAAATCTTAAAAAAAAAAGTACTGGCTACTCTTTCAGGTCCTGAGTTCAATTCCCAGCAACCACATGGAGGCTCACAACCATCTATAACTGAAGTCCCATGGGATCTGATGCCCTCTTCTGGTATACAGATAAACAGGCAGACAAACCTCTCATATTCATAAAATGCATGAATAAATAAATCTTTTTAAAAATATAAAACCTCTCAACTCTTCCGGAGTTTCCCTATGCTAAGGCTACAGAGAGAGCAGCCATGGTGAGGGAGCAGCAGTCCTCTTAACTACGTGGGGGCACCGGGCAGCTGAGGAGTGCTGTGAGCATCTGGGCCATGCAGGTAACCCTATCACATGAACTATAAAACTTACTCAACTTCAAGCTGAGCTTCCTCGGGGCATTGAAAAGCTAAATCTCACTGGGCTAGAGAGAGCTCAGTGGTTGGTTAAGAGCACTGGCTGTTCTTCCAGAGAATCTATTCCCAGCACCCACACGATGGTTCACAACAGTTTATTATGTCAGCCCCATTTCCAGGGAATACAGTGCCCTCTGGCTTCTGCAGGCACCAGGCAAGCACACAGCACCCATACATAGATCCAGGGAAAACATTTTTACATATAAAAGAAATAAATACATCTTTAAAAAAAAACCCAAACCATATCTCAGATAAAGGTATTTTCTTCAAGGACTCTGGTCATTTTAAGTATTGGTACTATTGAGTCTGTATTTCTTAAGGGAAAGAAGGAAAAATAGACATATAAAAATATAAACCTACATTAAGCTCAACTTTGGATTCCATGAGACGAGAATGATCCGCACAGTCCACCAGAAAAACTATACCATTAATCGCTGGGAGATAATTTTTCCAAACCCGACGTGCTAAAAGACAAAATTTGTAGATCAACAAGACTCTAGTGACAAGTGACTAGCCTACTGGTCTACAAAGGGAGACTTGCTGAGCTCACCAAGGCCTGACTGCAGTGGTTAGAGCAGAGGATGCACGCTGATGGCCTGTGAGCCAGACTTGAGTTTTTAAAACTAAGTTTCTGCCTTCCCTGACAGAGTGTAGACCTAGCAACTCCACACCTGTGGGTAACACAATGACCGCCCCCTTTGCTAACACTGCCAAAATCCCCACCAGTTCCACTGCTGTAAACGTAGAAACTAAGAAGTGACCAGTCTGGGACCTAAAGCTAGTAACTTTGTAAGTTCCAAGTTAAAAGCTAATGACTTAGCTGTGCATGTAATTCTTCTCCATGGTAGTTCCTAACAGCGAATAACTGTGTGAGCAGACGTGAGTGCGGGGACCTGGCAGGTACTAGACACTCAGGCCAGGCAATCAGGTTCTGATGTTTAGCCACTGTCTTTTGTGTGTCATTGTTCTAAGACAATGTTGTGACATTGTGTTCTGAGACATTGTTATAAGACAGGGTCTCACAATGTTGTATAGCCTGGGCTGGCCTTGAACTGTCCATCTTTCTGCCTCAGCCCCTAGGAGGTGAAATTAGAGATCTGTACCAACATGGACAATGGCTCCCAACCATCTATAATGGGATGTGATGGCCTCTTCTGGCATGCAGGTGTACATGCAGTTGGAGCACTCATGTACATAAAATAGAGAAATCTTTTATAAAAGGTTTAGGCACACTGCTTTCCTGTGGTGTCTCACAAACCACCGTGACGCAGTCTCTTACCTTGTTCATGCCCACCGAGATCAAAAGTGGTGAAAGTCATTCCAGCAATTGTCAGTTCTTCTGAAGCTGCAAGTGTCAAAAAGGGGGAAAGAAATAAACTTCTAACTAAAGGTCCAAGTGCTAGTACTGAGAACCAATACTAATGTAAACATAATCAAGTTTTCACTGTGTAAAGACCAGGGTACAGCAGGAAAATATTCTTAACCTTAAAAAGCCTCAATTTCCCCTTTCTCCAAGTTTCCCACTTAAGATCAAATATGGGAACTATGTCTCATTACAGAACTGGTCAGAAAGTGACAAGTCCCAGGCATGCAGAGTGGGTGACCTGAGTGTATCTACAGTAACTTGCTTCCAGGACCTCAGTTAGTAAAAGAACTACATCAACTGGGGACCATCCTCCGTGCATGTACTGACCATCAGAAGGTCACCTGGCAATCTGAAACTTACTGGGATGGAGCGTTGGTACGTGCTGGCCTAGTCTGTCATCTTTCAGCATGTGAAGAAGAGTAGTTTTGCCTGCGTTGTCCAAACCTAAGAATACAAGTTTTCCAGATTTCTTGTAGAGTCCTGTAAGAGAAAAAAGAAAGGTTTAAATGTTCTTCCTACTAAAGGCAGCTTGGATACAAATTGTTTGAGGAGACATAGTAGCAACCTGCACTGTGTTTCATGAAAAGAGCTTTACCTAAGAACTGGAGGACACTGCTGAAGCCATTGTAGATCCACTCGAAGATGAAAGACATTATTGATGCTTGTTACCTGTGTAAACATGAACGGAACATTAGCTTTTCGTATGCCTCATTCTCTGACCATGACACATGTTCACAGGCCTGAGTTCCCTAGTAAGAAAGCAAAGTCGGGGGCTGGAGACATGTTTCAGCAGTTAACAACAGTTTCTGCTCTTACAAAGGACCCAGCTTTGATTCTCAGCACCCACATGGTAGTTCACAACTGTATGTTAACTCCAGTTCCAAGGGACTCCAACACTCTCTTCTAGCCTCTGTGGTAAACATACATGCACACAAGCAAAACACACACACATAAAATAAAAATCAATGTTGCAAAGACCAACTAATCTCCTTCGTTCTTGAGACGAGGATTTTGTAGTCTGAAGGGAAGCCTCTAGGACTCTCACATCTGCAAATTCAGACAGTCAGAGAACTCGGAGTCACAGACACATTGTCCTCTTTTAATGGGAGAGGCACTCCTCCAGGCAGCGGCCCATCACTGCTGCCTGCTAACTGGCAACATCCCTAGGAATTCAGTATCTTTAATGATCAGAATCAAGCTGGGCAGTGGTAGCACACGTCTTTAATAGCACTTAGTTTAGTAGCACTTAGGAGGCAGAATCTCTTAGTTTGAGGCCAGCCTGGTCTACAGAAGAGTGTTCCAGAATAGCCAGGGCCACACAGAGAAAGCCTGTCTTGAAAAGTGAATTAAAAAGGCAAACAGATGCACCCACAGGAACCATGCTGAGAGTTGGGGCAGTGACATGTCCATGTCATCCCAGCACTGGGGAAACAGAGGCAGGGAAATCTTTGACCAGCCTGGTCCACACTGGGTCCTAGGCCACTAGGATTCTCTCTTAAAACAAAAGAACCAAAACAGAAGAGTTCATTGACTGAAGAGTTCATGAACCTGAATGAAGTTTAAGCTGTTCTATACAGCTCCAAAAAGGACACAGCAAACCTATCAACTGGCCTGTTTGGTTGACTCCATTTACTAAGGTCCTTAACCACTTTGCAGATGTTTCAACTTATGAAAAGATAGTCTATCTTACAGAAACATAAAGGGATAAAAACTTATTCTGTAATTTAGTATATATCCATTTTATGAACTCCTAATTTAAGAATACTAAATCATAATATAGCAAGAGGTTCCAAAGCAAGTAAGTATCTTATCTGTTTCTTTTGAGACAGGGTCTCAACCATGTAGCACCAAGGACTGCTGCTACAGTCTGTCTTGACTAGCACAGACACCAAACCCACTTGTCCTATTTCCTACAGGCTTAGGAAGGAAAAAACTGCATGACTCAAAGCCACTGAGAGCTCTAAGTATAGAGAGTTAAGAAGGAAGGATCTAGAAATACAGAGAAATTGTAAGGCTCACAAAGGCCCATTTCCTGGTCACACCAAATTTCTGTATCAGTAGCTCTATTTACTGCAGAAAAGAAAAATCATTACTTTCTCAACAAAACAAAACTTTACAGAAAATGCAGCAACTGCAATTAGACAAAAGTTTCATGAACAATAACGGGAAGAAATGTTACTCACGGGCAGTGGTGGCGCATGCCTTTAATCCCAGCACTTGGGAGGCAGAGGCAGGCGGATTTCTGAGTTCGAGGCCAGCCTGGTCTACAAAGTGAGTTCCAGGACAGCCAGGACTACACAGAGAAACCCTGTCTCGAAAAACAAACAAACAAAAAAAAAAAAGAAATGTTACTCACAAAATATGCATGTATACACATTTGTATATATGTGTGTGTGTGTTTACCTTTTAAGAAACAGGATCCCACTGTGTTGCCCAGACTGGCTTCAAACTCCAGGGCTTTAAGCTAACCTTATGCTTCAGCATACTGAAGAGCTGCTATGCATAGTCACACCTGTATTCCTCACAGATGCCAGAAGAAAAGCAAACTATCTAATTATTGGGGTTTCTCAGGCCTACGGCCTGACCTGTAAACCTTAGACACTACCATATCTTACTCCATTCAGCTTTTACCAAAGAACAGCATCTGGGTGGAGGTACAGACAGAAACTGTGGCATGCAGAATACATTTTGCATGTTAAGTAATAGCCAAGAAGGGCACTACACACTTGTAATCTTATCACTCAAGAGGCTCAAAAAGATCACAAGTTCAAAGCCTGGCCTGGGCTACATTGGGAATCCAAGCCCCTGTCTCAAAACAAACAAACAAACAAACAAACAAACAAGCCCTGGAGCCTCAGCCATACAGTGAACTGAAGTCAGTCTGAATCATGAGAGCCCATCACCAAAAAAATAAAAATGTTGATGTCGAGGAGGCTAGGAGCTTAGCCTAGTGCTATGGAGGGATACTTCCTAAACTGCATGGCGCTGGGTTTGAGTCTTGGCACTAACTGACTGACAGCTTTATCTAGAAACTTAGCAGTTTAAGCCCAGTAACAAACATATATTAAGTTCAACTGTTTTAGTTACTGAGTAAATAAAACAATACATCTTTCTTCTACAGTCCCCCTAGCCAGACACCCTCCCTTTATGTCTCTTTATTCCAGAAGAAATCCAGTTCATCTTTAACAGGCTGTGGCCTACTGTGGCCACTCTTACACCCAACGCTTCTAACTCGTGTACTGGTTTGCTGCCAATAGTACAGCACTTTTTTTTTTTAAACCACATCTTTTTAGAAGTATTCCCAAGATGGGCATGAGAGGGAAACCTTTAATCACAGCAGCTAAGAGGCTGAGGCAGGAAGAGGAGCTTTAGTTTGTGGCAGCTTCTCCTACACATTAAGTTCCAAGCCAATCTGGGTTACATAGTGACACTCTATTTCAAAAAAACAAAGAAAAACAAAGCAAATATTCTCAGCCTGGTCAATTCTACAAATGTGACACTTTAGGGGATTGTTTTTAAAGTGGTAACTGAATTATTTTAACTTTCCAACTTATTTTCCTTCCCAGATCTTGTTTAAAAGCCCTATCAATTCTTCCTACCAGAATGATATGGAGACGTACTGGGATGAAGTCTTCAGTGATGTTAAAAAGTAGTACTCCTATCAGACCTCAGGAGTTGGGCTGTACTGCTGCCCAAAGCTGAGGAAATGGCCTTGCTGACACTGTCCTTGAGATCTAAGATCTGAACCAATTCATCCATCAGCAACCTTAGACTTTATACAGTACCAGCATATATACCTCATCTTATCCTCTCACCAACTCCACAAGCCGAGATCTCTGACCTCGGTTAACAAGATGAAGATGTAGAGCCTCTCCAGGTTACCTGTCTTGCTTTTGTGTGGCCAAAAGCATCAGTTCCAAAAGCCATGAGAGATGGTTCAGAGCACCAACCACTCTTCCAGAAGACCTGGGTTCAATTCCCAGCACCCACATGGAAGCTCAAAACTGTCTGTTAACTCCAGTTCTATAGGATCTCACAGACACACATGCAGGCAAAACAATTCACATCAAATAAAAATAAGGTATTTAAAAAGCCTCTCACCTAAAACCAAAGTTTTCCTGCTAATATTAAAATCCAATCACAAAACTTCCGAAAAGGTAAAAGGGAACTTTCCTCTCTAACCTACCACCTACGCAGACGATAATCTTAAGAACACACTTTTCAGATGGTATGTTTACTGAAAAACACTCTATTTCTTTTCTATTCTTCGTCTACTCTGTTAAGAACATTAAAACCAACAACACTATTCATGAACCTTAAGTAAAAACCGTGCAAATATCAAGACTAATGGAAAACAAACAAGAGGAAGTCCCAGAAAGACCACCAGGCAATAAAAATATACTCTACTTAAACATTTTCACGCCCGATCAATCTAGAGTAGAAGACAGCTGGCTATTAACTAAGAAAGTCTGCGGAGCTGCAAGGTGAATGTCAAACATCAACTTACGGCCAATTCCCCCTAAACCTCCCTTCTCAACCTGAGCAGACGGAGCCCAGGTACTGAGGAAACACTCGAGTAAAGGAGGATCCTGAGAAAGGGTATTTGGTACCATTCTCACCTGGGCAAAAATAATGAAGAAAACATTCATCTACGATAATCGCCCGAGGGAATTTTTCCATGCACAGGGGGGAAAAAGGGGGGAAACGAAGTGTTGGTGGAAGGAGCGAACACTGGGTTCCAGACAGAGCATTGGATACCCAGAGGCTGAACGTGGGGCTCGAGCGCCCACTCGCTACCTCTGCAGAACCCAAAGATGAGTGCCAGGGCTCCAGCTACCCTCACCGAGGAACCACACTCCTCCGCCACGGAGGCCACGAAGCCGTCCCAAAAATCCGAACGCCGCCACGCCACCCCGCAGCTGCGGCCCGTCCCCGCCCAGAGCCGGCCCGCGGAACCGCCTGCGTGTCACTGCCCCCCCACCCAGCCCCTCCGCGGCGGCCCTAGCCCCGACCTTCGCTGAGGCCCGCCCCGGGCCCGCTGCCCCACCGCCACCTCCTCCGCTTGGGCCCCGACTCACGGCCCGAGGGGCTCCTCCGGCGGTGGCTGGCGGCGCGACCCTCCCTCAGAGCACACAGCCCAGCAATACCTGGGACCGCCAGCTACGCGCCGGATGTACGTCACGCCCCTCCCTGAGACTTCCGGGCACGCACTTGCCCCGCCCCTTCTAAACGTCACGCCGTTCGGGCCTGGGGGGGGGTTCCGCCCTAACAGCCACTCAGGGCGCGGAGAGGCGGGCCCAAGGCGTGACGTACGCTCCGGGGGAAGCCCCGCCCTCTCCGTGTAGGCAGTCCCGCGACGAAAGACGTGGCAACGCCTGTCAGGCTGCCTGTGACTCTGTCTGTCCCCAACTTAAGCCTCTACTTCAGCCCGGGGCTTCCGATCCCAGTACGTTTTCAGACGCACCGCGGACGACAGAAGCGGAGGCTGCCAGATATAGGTAGAGTCTAGGACAGTAGAATTGACTTTGGTGACCTCAACCTAGGTGGATGCCACATAGTCATTGTTTTAAGTCGTTTTCCCAGCGTTGGGATAGCGTCTCTCATTTTTTTTTTTAAAACTTTCTAAATAAAAGCGACAAGAGTTTAATGAGCAATTTCGGGCAGTTCCCTGGGTACTTGGGATCCTTCATCTAATTTAACCCTCGCTACTACTGATAGCCCCACTGAACAAAGCAGTTAAGTGGGGCTTGCAAAATAGCTCATCGGTTAAAGGTAGGTTTGCTATTGTATTAGCCAGGGCTCTCAGAGGGACCGATGCTATCCCGGCGTTGTGATGCACACCTTTAATCCCAGCCCTTGGGAATCTAAGATATATGAACTTCTTGATTCCAGGCCAGCCAGAGTTACGTGGTGATATCCTGTCTTAAACAAACAAACAAACAAGGAACAGAGATAGAATAATTATACATGTGCAATTTTAAAAATTTTTTTACTTGTGAGTGTTTTGTTTGCATGGATGTCTGTACCACATGCATGTTTTGAGACCAAAAACGGTCGTCAGATCCTCTGGAACAGGAGTTCCAGACCATGGTGTTGACTCCAGTGACCATATCTGTGCTGGGAATTGAACCAGGTCCTCCAGAAGCTCATTCAGTGCTTTTAACTGCTCAGCCATCTCTCCAGCCCCAATATACACATATAATTAAGAGGCTTTATTACAGTGTCTTACAGGCTGTGGTCTGAGTAGTTCAACAATTGTCTCCCAGTGGAAAGGCCAAGAGTTGGGTAATCATTCAGACCACCAGACTGATAGGCTCAGCAGTCCCAGTCGGATGCCGGGAAGCTAGGGAACTACTATATAGCCAGTAGTCACCAGTCTAAATTGGAATTGCAAAGAAGTAGATTCTAAAACCAATGAAGGAAAGCCTCAGTTAATTCCAGATGTAGTCAACTTGACAACCAAGATGAGCAATCACACTGCTCAAGAACTGACAGCCTGAGTTCAGTTTCCAGAACCATGGAAAGTGGGGTAGGGAGGGCAGTCTCTGCAAACACCGGGGCTGGCAAAGGGATGATCCGTGTGAGCTAAGAGGGAAATCAGGTCAGTGCGACTTAGTTAGCCAGTGTTGGTTCAAACTTCTAGAATCTGACACCAGGCATTCCATAAAAATGGATCCATAGTGTAAGGACCTAGGGGAGGGG
The DNA here is from genome assembly GCF_004785775.1 of Grammomys surdaster. Classification (NCBI taxonomy): domain Eukaryota; kingdom Metazoa; phylum Chordata; class Mammalia; order Rodentia; family Muridae; genus Grammomys; species Grammomys surdaster. Next base: position 2,814,064 of record NW_021604714.1, on the reverse strand, counting down.
CTGGTCTCAGTCACAAAAATAGCATAGATGTCACCAAGCTATAAAGTTCATGTGACATCTCCCCTAAAGATTGGTTCAATACCTACCTCACAACTGTTTGTAACTCTGGTCCCAAGGGATCCAGCACCCTTTTCTGACATTCAAGGCCTCTTGGAACACATGATGCATATACAATGAAAGCAGAACATCCATAGAATCAAAATAATTAAGGTCATTTTTAAAAAATCAAAAACAACACAGCGAGGTGTATCTGGATGCAGCTACATTCCAGCACTCAGGAGGCAGAGGCAGGAGAAGCTCTGCACTCTGAGGGCAGCTTGGCTGGTTAGTGCAGCTGAGGAGATGCAGCCCAACACTGCAGCAGTAGCCCAAGGGGCTCCTTTCCCCATCCCACTCCAGTAAAGCTGCTTGATTGCAGCTCGGAAGAATCAGAAGAGAAGCAAAGTTAGCCAGTTTATTAAACAGACCTAAGAAAGGGTACGTGCTTCAGAGCAGTGGTTCTCAACCTTCCCAAGGCTTCGAACCTTTAGTACAGTTCCTCAGGTTGTGGTGACCTGTGACCTCCCAACCATAAAATGATTTTCATTGCCACTTCCTATCTGTAATTTCACCGGTATGGATAATGTGAATATCTGATATTTCTGATGATCTTAGGTGACCCCTGTGAAAGGGTCGCTTGAGTCCCAGAGGGGTCATGATCCCTATGGTTGAGATCCACTGCGTTAGACTTAAGTTTGAGAAGATAGATGGTGGGTATTTGTTAATTTTTGGGAAAGGATTGAACAGAACCCAAGACATGAGTATGGGCTTCTCTGTGTGTGTGTGTGTGATTTTTGTGGTTTTTTTTTTTTTTTTTTTTTGGTTTTTCGAGACAGGGTTTCTCTGTGTAGCCCTGGCTGTCCTGGAACTCACGCTGTAGACCAGGCTAGCCTCGAACTCTCGAACTCAGAAATCCGCCTGCCTCTGCCTCCCAAGTGCTGGGATTAAAGGCGTGCGCCACCACCGCCCGGCGATTTTTGTGGTTTTTAAAGTTACATTGTTCAAAGCCTGTGGCTTAAAGATGAAGCACACCAAGGGCTGGAGCAACGCCTACGTGGTTCAGAGTGTGTAACAGAGGCCCTGAGTTCTGTCTCAAGCACCAGCATCGGGTACAGTATCCTATAACTTGAACCCCAGAACTACATTCATGTCACATAACCACATATCAATACACACAAAGTTTTTGTTTTGTTTTGGTTTGTTTTTAAAGTTTTGGGGTTGGAGAGATGGTCTTGTTCTTTTAGAGGATACCATTTTTGTTGGTGGGTTCACAACTGCCCCAGGAGATCTGATGCCCTCTTCTGGTCTCTACCAGCACCTGTACTCAAGTGCGCACATCCACACACATACAAACACATACGCATAGTTAAAAATAAATCTCTGGAACCGTGCAGTGGTGGTGTCTCCGGTCTACAGAGTGAGTTCCAGGACAGCTAAGGTTACATACACAGAGAAGCTTTGTCTCAAAAATCAAACAAACAAACAAATCCATCTTTGGGGGCTTGAGAGAGGGCTCAATGGTTGAGAGTACTGTTGCTCTTTCGAGAGGTTCAGTACCAATATGGCAGCTCACAACCATCTGTAACTCCAGTTCCAGGGGACCCAATACCCTCTTCTGGTTTCTAGAAGCACCAGCCATGAACATGGTACATAGACAATACACACAGGCAAAACATATACACATTAAAAAAATTTTTTTTAATATTTTTTATTTCTTTATTTTATGTACAAGTACCCTGTAGCTGTCTTCAGACAAGCCACCAGAGGGCATCACATGGTGGTTGTAAGCCACCATGTGGTTGCTGGGAATTGAACTCAGGGTGTCTGGAAGAGCAGCCAGTGCCCTTAACCGCTGAGCCATCTCTCCAGCAACCCATTCATAAAGATTTTAAGACAAACTTTTTAAAAAATATTGTTAAAGGTTACATAATAAGTTGAGCTCAGAGTGAAATGCATTGACACTGTCTCAGAAGTGTTTTTAATTGAAAGAAATTAGTATTATATAAGCAAAGGTATGGAAGCTATTAGAAGGAATAGAAACCATGTAAGGGTCCGTGACTCACGAAGAATGATACCCCAGACTCACATAGCATCCAAGAGCAAAGTGTTTGTTCCGCAGAGAACCTGCACACAGGGGTCCACCATACTTCATGATGGAAGGCAGAGGTGTGGACTTAGCAGGGACAGCCTGTGAGGGTAGGAGTGAGGGACTTTTACCTTTCCTTTCCCTGATTGGTTGGCTCTATCTCTGGGGTATGGGTGCCCTTGTGATTGGTTAAGACTCTGGGGGTTTGGGGGACTTTGCTGATTAACTGTACTTGGGGCAGCTTCTACAGCTCCTGATTGGCTGCCCATGATGGGGCAGCTTCCTGATTGGCTGCCCATGAGGTTGGCTCAGGCTAGGTGATAGGGCAGCTTCCTGATTGGCTCCCCATGAGGGGTGGTTTTTTTCCTGGAACTGACTTGCTTTGGACTTTTCCAGTTCTGAGAAACAGAAACAGGCCTAGTCTCCCAAACTGCCAGTTTGCAACCTGTCATGGAGTCAGCCTGGTTCTGGCTAACTCAGTCCTCCCAACCATTGAGTTAAAAAGCACAATAGGAGACAAAAATTGATGACTTTAATGCTAGAAATGAGAGAATCATTATATATAAGACAAGGTGTCGTTAGGAAGAATGGCCTGGAACTTGATAGAGAGAGACGAGTCTGGCTTTGAACTTAGAAATCCATCTGCCTCTGCCTCCCAAGGGCTAAGATTAAAGCTGTGTGCCACCATGCCCAGCTAAAGAAATTTTTTTAAAAATGATTTTATCTTTTAGTTGTGTTCGTGCACTTGAATGGTGTCTTCAGAGGCCACAAGAGGGTGTCATTATCTTCTATGGTTGGAGTGCAGGTGGTTGTAATCTGTCTGATGTGGGTGCTGGGAACCCGCTCAGGTCCTCTGGAAGGGCAGCAAGCACGCTTACCCACTCAGCCATTTCTACTGCCTCTAGAATCATTTTTAAGACAAGGTTTGACTATCTTACTCAGGCTGTCCTTGAAGTCACTCTTAACCCATGTAGGCCTTGGTCTCACGGCCTCTTCAATTGCTAGGACCAATAGGCCTCCACCACTAAGCCTAGAGATTTTTATTTTATTTTATTTTGAGACAGAGTTTCTCTGTGTAGCCCTGGCTGTCCTGGAACTCACTCTGTAGACCAGGCTGGCCTCGAACTCAGAAATCCACCTGCCTCTAATCCTAGAGATCTTAAGGATTCTAATTTAGCAATGGACTGATTCCTGATGGATCCCCATGAGGGCACTGTTGGAGACGGTGGTATAGGAGTTGGGAAGTAGATAACTAGGAATGTACCTTGGAAAATATACCTTGTGCCTAGCCCCGTCTTGCCTTGATTTCCTCACTGTCATCTATGTTTCCACTGATAAATGGTATTATGCTTTAGCATTTCTCATCTAAAGCCCAAAGCAATGGGCTCAGCTAAGCTTGGCCTGAAGCCTGTGAGGCAAAATAAGCCTTCCCTCCTTTTGCCGTTCTCTCAGATATTTGGCCACAGTAACATAAACCAGAGACAAAAAGAGGAGACACAGATGAGATACAAGCACATGAAAGATGCTTACTATCCTTTGTCATGACAAAAAGTGAAATTAAAATGGCGAGGGGACATTTTATCACTGTGCATCTGATGGTGACACGAGGACCCCTAGGGCTTGCTGGCCAGCCAGTCTAGCCAAACCAGCAAGCTCCAGGTTCAATGAGGCCTTGCCTCAAAACTTGAGGTAGAACGGAGACAGCTCAGCAGTTAGGGGTGCATTTTGACTACTCTTGCAAAGGACTGGAGTTCAGTCTCCAGAAGCTGCAGCAGGCCACTTACAACCACCGCCAACTCCAGCTCCGGGTGCTACTGTGCCTCTGGCCTCCAAGAGCACCTGCCTCAATCTGCACAGACCCACACAGAAATAATAGTAAGTTCAGGTTAAATAAATATGAGTGTTCACTCTAAGTTATTACCTGACACTTTTATAGATGGGGAAACAGGGTTAGTGCCTGTATCTTGCCTGAGCACAGAGCTGAGAAGATGGGCCTGGATCCAAGCTGAGGACTTGCTAGCTCCAAAGGCCATGAACTCACCTAAAATAGTTCTGGCTGGTAACTTTGGTGCAATGCAAATGACTTAAGGGTTCAGTTCATTGATTACAGATGTAAATGCCATGTTTACTTCCACCTTAAATAAAGGTTTTGCTGTCTGCTAACATAGTAGTAACTTAAAAGTTTTTGCTTTTGAATAGGATGCTGGGAACTAGACATGGAACAAGACGTCTGTATGCACAAGAAATTCCATTCTCAGATTCGTAAAAACAAACAGCTTGCTTTTTTGAAACAGGTACTCAAAATGTTGCTCAGATCAGCCTGGAACTTGCAATGTAGACCAGGCTGGCCTTGAACTCAAGAATTCTGCCTATTTCTACCTCTTGAGCACAAGGATTAAAGTTGTGCGCCACTGTGCAGTTCTTATCTAACAGTATGTAACTGAATTCTAAGACTACTGCTAGGAAAGAAACACGTAAGTACCAACGCCAGTGTGGGAATGTTGGCTCCAGAATAAAGAATTATCCTAAGCCAAGTTTCAGTAAAATAATTTTATTTCCTAACACAGTAAACATATACATCCAATAGGTGTCCGTCCACCTATGCACAAATGAATTCCATGTCCCCACAGCTTTGAGAGCTTACGTTTAGTAAAAGCTGTCTTGGTTGAGATGTGAGGTGTGTCTAGCTGGCTAACCTGAACATACTGGACCAGTCACAGCAGAATCTACTTCGTTAGCTGAGCTACAGAAATTAAGAGCCTTGAAAAGCGACTACACTTTGCGTCTAATGCTTCCAGGAGAACAGGATGCAGCCGTCTCAGCTCATGTTCCAGAGGAATCTCCTCAGTTCTTCTGGTGATGGAACCATTTATCCACTGTATCCAGGAAAAAAGCAAAACAAATTAGAATCTGTTAAAACTCCCAAATTCTCGACATCTAACAAAGAGATGGTACTCAGCTCAGTGTTTGCCCTGCGGCCTTCTCACTCCTTCCTGTTTGGAAATGTGGTCTCATATAGTCCCGCTGCCAAACTCTTGGACACCAGGGAGTAAGGGCATGTACTACCATGCCTGCTTGAATTTTTTAAAGTGGCAGAGCTCTTTTCTCATCAGAAGAAATGTAGAGATTCCCTTTTCTCTCCTTTGTTTTTTTCAGCAGGATCTTGCTGTGTAACCCAGACTGGCCTTCAGCCTGTAATCCTCCAGCCTCAGGTTCCAGAGTGCTGGGATTGCAGGTATGTATCTGTCACAGAAAGTTCTACGATCTAAAGAGGGGTCGGGTATTTGGATGAGAATGTAGAATACAGCCCATGCAGGGTCCCTCCCACAGTGTCCACATGGAATCTGAGGGGCCAGGGTGATAGAATGTGCCCTAAAAAAGAAAAGAAGGAAAAAGGAAAGGCGGGGTGCAGTGTCCGTCCCTCACATGTCCACTGCGGAACCTTAGCATAACTAGCATGGCCTGCCAAGGGAACAAAGACAGGCACAGAAGGCGCACAGCGCGGCCGATCCTACGTGTAGAACTGTAGGGCGTGGTTGCCAGGGACGGAGGGCAGCCAGGGCAGCTCGATGGGAAGGGGAAAGGTGCTGACCAGCGGGCACAGCGTTGATGTCAGCTCAGAGCAATGAGCTTTATGGACTTATGGAATGGTGACTGTGGTAATAACAACACACTGCCTATGAATTGTTCCTTCTGCTGCTGGGGATGAACACAGGTCCTCAGGCAGGTTACACACACACTCTTCTCAATCTACCCTCCTAGTCCTGGTATATATTTCAAAGTGGCTACAATTCTAGATTTTAAAGGTTTGCCCACAAATAAGTATGTGAGGTGACAGATTTCCCAACTTGATTTAATCTTTCCAAATTATAAACACGCATCAAAACAACTTATACCTATAACTATCTGCCAAGTAACAAAAAATACAAATCTAATTTGCATACAGACACATCACTCTCCCGTGACTGTTGTGCATTCAGGTCTTACCATCTGTCGGCAGCGAGCAGGCAGACTCACATGGCGGCGGCAACTAAAAGGAAACATTCAAATATTAACATGGAGTCCTACCCGAAGAGGGACCACTAAGTGCACACTGACAGAATTGGGAAACAATGCCAACAGGGGACTGTCCCAGTTTTTGGCTTTAAAAATAACTTACAGGAACAATATATATACACAATTTATACAATTGAGGTCAATATATACAATTTGTTCAATACAGTATTTCAATTTTTAAAAAACAGATTCCTTAATTTTATGTGCATGGCTATTTTCCTGTGTATGTGCACCACATACATTCTTGGTGGCTGTGGAGTGGGAGTCAGATCCCCTGGAACTACAGCTATGGATGGTTTAAACCAACGTAGGGATGCTGGGATGCTGGGAACTGAACCCTGGTCCTGTGGGGGACCAAGAAGTCCTCTTAACTGATTAGCCATTTTTCCAGTCCCTGTATACAAGTCTCTTAGTGACACACACAAAAATGTTTTTGAAATAAATGAAACCCAGCACGCATGTATCATGATTCCATTTTCCCTAGCCACGCCACGCCCCACTCTTTTTTTTGGAAACAGGGTTTCGAGGTGTGGCCGAGGCTAGAACTCTTGGCAATCCTTCTGACTCCACATCGGGAGCCACTGTGCCCAGTTTTGGTTTTCCTGTTCCTCTCACTGTCAGGACTCCTGTGGAGACAAAGATGAACCTAAACACCCAGGGCTCATCAAGGCCTTTCCTCACTGCTGAGGAAACTGTGGGAAATGCCCGGGCCTCATCAAGGCCTTTCCTCACTGCTGAGGAAACTGTGGGAAATGCCCGGGCCTCATCAAGGCCTTTCCTCACTGCTGAGGAAACTGTGGGATGCAGAGCTCAATTTCTTCTGTTGGCCAGTTTTGATGACATAAATGAAAATGTTTTTTCTTAAAAGGAAAAAAAAAAAAAGACTTATTTTTGTTTTATGTTTGTGTTTTGCTATGTGTATCTGTATTCCATGTGCACACAAGTGCCCAGGTTGGATCCCCTTGGAGCCAGAGTTACAGGTGACTGGTTGTAAGGCTCTATTTGGGTGCTGGGAACAGAACCTGGGTCCTCTGCAAAAGCAGCAAGCGGTCTTAACCACTGAGCCATCTGTCCAGCCCCATACATGAAAATATCTAGTTCAGTCTTTTCTAAGTCCAAATGAAATTGTCTAAAACAGCACAGAGGCCAAGTGTGGCACATACTCACACCACCACTGCCAGCACAGCAGTAGGCAGAGCTGTTATTTCAAAGCCAGCTACAACTGCTCAAAAAACGAGAGATGGCTCAGTGGCTAAGAGCACTGGCCACTCTTCCAGAGGTCCTGAGTTCAATTCCCAGCAACCACATGGTGGCTCACAACCATCTGTGATGGGGTCCGATACCCTCTTCTGGTGTGTCTGAAGACAGCGACAGTGCGCTCACACACATGAAATAACTCCCATGACAGCAAGGTGCTGCTGGAGGTGCTGGTCTTGAGCAGAGTTCTGTCTATCATCCGTTAGCATCAAGGGAGCACGCTTTTTGTGTGGTTACTCCCCTGTCTTAGCTCCATGTAAGTCAATAAGCTTCCTATGTGGTGTCTTGTAGGAGATGGTTTGACAGTGATGGGTTCCAGGCTACAAAGTACCCTGTGCGTCCATCAGTCTGGTAAGTACCCTGTGTGTCCATCAGTCTGGTAAGTACACTGTGTGTCCACACTCTGGTAAGTACACTGTATGTCCATCAGTCTGGTAAGTACACTGTATGTCCACACTCTTGTAAGTACACTGTGTGTCCATCAGTCTGGTAAGTATACTGTGCATCCACACTCTGGTAAGTACACTGTGTGTCCACACTCTGGTAAGTACACTGTGTGTCCACACTCTGGTAAGTACACTGTGCGTCCACACTCTGGTAAGTACACTCTGTGTCCACACTCTGGTAAGTACACTGTGTGTCCATCAGTCTGGTAAGTACACTGTGTGTCCATCAGTCTGGTAAGTACACTGTGTGTCCATACTCTGGTAAGTACACTGTGTGTCCACACTTTGGTAAGTACACTGTGTGTCCATACTCTGGTAAGTACACTGTGTGTCCATCAGTCTGGTAAGTACACTGTGTGTCCACACTCTGGTAAGTACACTGTGTGTCCATACTCTGGTAAGTACACTGTGTGTCCACACTTTGGTAAGTACACTGTGTGTCCATACTCTGGTAAGTACACTGTGTGTCCACACTCTGGTAAGCATACTGTACAGTCCACACTCTGGGTTTTATAAGTTATCTATCTATTCTGCTGTTGGTCGACTTTGGGCTGACCAGTACCAACCAGTCTTCAGTTTTCCCCTCAAGCATCTGTCTGTCTGTGTTCAGAGTTCTGACCTTCAGATGTCACACAGTAATGTGCACATGAAAGACACTCCAATGCTTGTTGCAACCATTATTTCTTCCCTTGGTGCACCCTATCTATCGCTCAGCCACCCAGTGGTTTCCAAGCAAGCATTACGTACAGCGTCCACAATGGCTTTGGCAGCGTCAGGATCACACTTGAAGGGGCTCTCCGACACTGTGGTGTTCATGCTAGTGAATGAAACGAACATAGTCAGAGCACAAATCAACAATAATGCCTTCTCATAGTCTTAAAAACTAAGTTCAGCCTGGGGGTGGTTGTGTACACCTTTAATCCCAGCATTTGGGGGGCTGCAGGAGGAGGGTGGCGCAGTCAGATCTCAGAGTTAGAGAAGTGCCTGGTCCCAGGATAGTGAGTCCCAGGATAGCCAGGGATACATAGAGAAACCCTGTCTTGAAGGAAAACAACAACAACAAAAAAACAAACACAAAAAACCCTAATGGTGATAATTGTAGACCAGATGGCGGGGGTTTTTGGTTTTTGTTTGTTTGTTTTGGAGAGACAAGGTCTCACTATGTAGCCCAGAATTCACAGAGAATCTGGGGATTGAAGGTGCATGCCACCATGCCTGGACCAGATAGCATTTAAATTTGGCTTCACTGAAAGCATTCTCACGCATCCTACATTCTGATTATTTATTTTGGCAGGTTGATCTATTTCACATCTCTCAGTTGAGACTTAAGAATCTGACACTGTAGTACTCACTAAAATATCGGACAAACACAAATTAAAATCTGTAAAATCTTTCCTAATTCTGGAAAAAAAAAAGGATGAAGCTAACAAATAAAAAACCTGCTCTCATTAGTCAAACTTGTAAAATAAATACTCCTCATAGAATTAAAAATACTTCAGGAGAATACAGCTAACAACTTCAAAGAATTCAGAGACCTTGACAGAAGTTAGACCCCTACAAAGACGTTGCCCATTAAAACCAACAAATGGTTGGAAGCAATCAATGATTACCAATAGGAATGATGAAAAATAGCCGGGCAGTGGTGGCGCACGCCTTTAATCCCAGCACTTGGGAGGCAGAGGCAGGCGGATTTCTGAGTTCGAGGCCAGCCTGGTCTACAGAGTGAGTTCCAGGACAGCCAGGGCTACACAGAGAAACCCTGTCTCAAAAAAAAAAGAAAAAGAAAGAAAGAATGATGAAAAATGGCTTAGGGACAACATAGACTGCTATGCCCTGGGTAACTGTTACCTGGCTAGCCTGCTATTATAGGAAACTTTCTCACTTTCTCACCAGTTTCTGCTGTTACTAGGAAACCCTCTAATGCTAAGATTGATTATATATTCTGTTATATTCTGTGCCCTTGGAAACCAGTCACAATAGAAGTCAGTAGAACTGTTTTGTACAGTTACCAAAATCAGCTTGGACCAGAACCAACTGCCCAACAGTACTTCCTGCACCTATGTATAAGCTTTTATGGTATAAGCTGCCCCTGGGATGGATCCCAACGTGAAAGAGACACCTGCACCAATGTAAGACACTATTTGGAATGGACTTCCATTTTGAGTAGTGGTCTGGTAAAGTTTAAGTTCCCAAGACTTCCCTGGGAACTGACATCCTGGTTGGCAAGTTAAGACAGGAGTGTGAGACAAGTCCCATCCTGGTAGACACGTTAGGACATGAATGTTAGACAAGGCAAGTCTCCTGCCACAGCTCAATTCCTCATCGAATGGGAGCAGGATAACTGTATAACAAAGACATTTAGGCTCCTAAGGAAATCAACCCCCTATCCCTAAATCCTGATTGGGGAAATAACCTGGCACAGATGTTTGTGGATTTGGGGCTTAAAAGTCCTGTAGGATTTTAATTTGGGGTCATGGTTTAGTTCCCAAATCTAGACCATGGCCCTGGTTGACCAGTCCTGTCTGACTGAAATCAGTGTTCAGTGTTCGTGTGGTTTGTGAGGTGTTTCCTGGACCCCCAACAGGATTACTAAACAGACACGGAGTATTATACAATGTGAAAGGCAAACACTTATTTCACAGTACTCAGGAGCAGAGGCAGATCTCAGTGAGTCTGAGGCCAGTCTGGTCTACAGAGCTTCCAGGACACCAAAGATACACAGAGAAACCTGTCTCAAAAAGCAGAAAAGAAAAAAAAATAGATAAAGAGAAAACAATTTTTTTTTGTATTTATTTGTGTGCAGCTAGGATCTTGCATGCATTAGGAAATTAGTCAACCAGTGTTAATTCTCAACCCTCTTAAAATTGTGGAGTTTTGCTGGGCGGTGGTGGTGCACGCCTTTAATCCCAGCACTTAGGAGGCAGAGACAGGTGGATTTCTGAGTTCCAGGCCAGCCTGGTCTACTGAGTGAGTCCCAGGACAACCAGGGCTACACAGAGAAACCCTGTCTCGAAAAACAAAAACAAAAACAAAACAAACAAAAAAAAATTTGTGGAGTTCTTTAGATTTATTGTATGTGTATGAGTTCACTGTTGTTGTCTTCAGACACACCAAAAGAGGGCATCGGATCCCATTACAGATGGCTGTGAGCCACCGTGTGGTTGCTGGGAATTGAACTCAGGACCTCTGGAAGAGCAGTCAGTGCTCTTAACTGCTGAGCCAGCTCTCCAGTCTTAAAATTATATTTTATTACTTGAGACAGGGGCCTCTTATAGCCCAATTTGGCCTCAAATTGGCTATACACTAAGAATGACCTCGACCTTCAGATACTTCTCTGGTTGCTGGAATTGCAAGCACGAGCTGTGATAGCTGACTTATGTGACACCAGGGTGGGAGGGAGGGGTGTGTGTGTGTGGAATCTAGGGCTCTGCATTCCAGGCAGGTCCTGCACCAACACACTACTCTCGGCCTTAGAGAAAAGCTAAATTTTAAAGTTATGACTAAGACTGTAGATTTTCTAGCAACTAAACTTCTTCCTAGCTTTCCTACAGCAAGTTAATGTTAATCTGTCTTTTTTCTTTTCTTTTTTATTTTTTTTGGCTCTCTATGGAAGATATATTTGAATTCTTAGTCATCAGGGAGTGGCAGTATTTGAGAAATATTAGGGGGTGTAGCTTATTGGGGTAGGTGTGGCCTTATTGGAGGAAGTGTATCACTAGGGTTGGGATTTGAGGCTTCAAAGCCCATACTGGGCCCAGTTCTCTTGGCCTGTGGATCAGAATGTAGCTCTCAGCTCTTGTTAATGCCACACGTGCTACCGTGACGATAACGGACCTCTGAAACTACGAGCAAGCCCCCGGTTAAGTATCCCTTTATAATCACTGTGCCTCTTCAGAGCAGTAAGACAGTGACTTAAGACAAATAACCTCTTTATAATAAAATTATGACTGATTAAGGCCTTTTAAATCCTTTTTAAAAAACCATTTTTCTTGTGTGTGTGTGTGTGTGTACATGTACGTGCACACGCATACCACAGTGTATACAGAAATTAGAGGACAATTTATGGGAGTTCCTGTTGGCGGCAAAAGCTTTTACCTGATGAGCTCCTGAAGCTCACATTTTGCTTTTGTTAGATTCTCCAGTATTGAGACCTGAACCTGGTATTTTCAAAATAAAGTACCAACAGTTATTCTAGAGTGACTCTGGTTAGGCTCACAGCCTGCTTATGTTTCGTGTTTGGCAAGTATTAATTCCTCAATTAACATAACTATTACTACGAGTGGAAGTTCAATGAGCATGAGATCCTGGTGTGGAAAGACTGCGTTGTTCACAGCAGTTAGCACAATTAATAAACACTGATCCCCAGAGAGCTCGGGGACTTGGCAGATTACTGGTCCACAGGGAGATGGACAAAACCTGACTGGAATCCAGCCAGTTGTGCTTTCTGGGAAACGAAGCCACAGCCACTGAGGTGTGGTATATACTGTCCCACCAACCCTAAGAACCATGGTGGAGAGGACACTAGCCTCCCTCCCTGCAGACACACAGGGTCACTGCTCTCCTGAGCCAGCTTCCGTTTCTCTGGAACTGTTTTCAGTCTGCATAAAGCGATGCTGACAGTCCTCCAGGCACTCTGACAAGAAGAGGCCAGACTCCATCCCAGCCCGGCTCACACATGGCTCTGATCACTTGTGCCGCAAGTGATTCATCCAGCTGAATCATCTTCCTAGCACTAACTCTTTTTAGCTTTTTTCCTACACGAATCCAAGAGTATACAGAGGCAGGCAGGCATGGAATTAAGTTAGTATACCTGTGAGTCTAGTATATGGTGTATGCACCCCCCCATCCTTGCTAATAATGTATTGGCAACCTAGCTACTTTATGTTTGAGCACTGTGCATACACACCCCTCTGTGAAAATGACACAGAACTGTTGTCTAACTTTCTCTGCCCCTAACAAGTATTAAATAGAGAGAGTCTGTATTCAAGTATATTTCCAATGTATCCTATATATATTTTTGTTGTTGTTTTTTTGTTTGTTTGATTGTTTTTTCAAGACAGAGTTTCTCTGTGTAGCCCTGGCTGTCCTGGAACTCACTCTGTAGACCAGGCTGGCACCGAACTAAGAGATCCGCCTGCCTCTGCCTCCCAAGTGCTGGGATTAAAGGCGTGCATCACCAGTGCCTGGCCAATGTATCTTATATTAAGAATGGAAAAGCAATTTGTCTTGAACTGGTTTTGGTTGCTCGGGGGGCGGGGGAGGCAAAACTGTGTCCTCTAATAAATAACCTTTTAGGGAGAATCCCTTAGTATCTTACATGCTTATAATTAGTCATGCACAGGATTGTGGGAAGGAACGTGCCCAACAGGAAAAGATACACCCTAATCTATCAAGACAGAGTAATCCCTTTCTAATCTGTATCACAGTTCCACTCTGGACAGACGAACTTTACTATTTTTGCAAATCTGTATGCATCCTTGTTTTATTTAGATCTTTGAGTAAGAGGCAAGGATTCTGGGAACACCTGCTCTGTCCTTACCACTGGTAACATTACAATCAAATGTTTGCTGTAAGCTGGAAAAAGAGAGCTAACACTTACCAACTGATTCCTTTCCCATCTGTTTTCTTAGTCACCAATGCTTTCCAATAATCGTGGGTGTTTTTAATAATGTCAACTGCAAACTCCTGTAATTTGAAGACAGGCATTAGGATAGTTTATAAGCTCTCTTCTTACCACTTACATTTCCCCAAAATAGATTTTTTTTTTTTCTGTTTGAGTTGGGAAGCAATTTAACCAAAGGAAGTTTTGTTTAAAAAGGGAGATATATTTCTTTAATATAAATAAAAGACTAATACTATCTTGCATCTTTAGAATCTTCTTTCATGGGTAATTTTGGGGGAATTGTGAGCCCAGGGCCTTACACATACTACAGGGCCAAGCACTTATACATACAGGGAAGTGTAGCATCAGATGGGAACAACACAGGAAGATGCTAAGGCTCAATACAATGCGCTAAAGCTACAGTTTTAAAGGATACATGACCTTGTCTTTAAATTCCGCATTGAATGCAAACTCATTTTCTGGTTTTCCATCAGGAACCTTATACCTTCTAAACCAATCAACGGTAGCTTCTAAGTAGCCAGGTTTCAGCCGTTCAACATCAGAAATATCTAATGAGAGAAAACCGACATCACACGATGAGTAAAATATTTAGGCATTTGACAAAAATATCAAGTTTACATTGAGATAGATACAGAGAAAAGTATAAAGAAGCCTAAGATAATATCAGAGCTCAGAAGAGAACAGTTAAAAATTTAAAATAAAAATTCATCCTGCATCTTTGACATTAAAAGTGATCAAGCCTGACTAACTGCTATTAGATCCAGGAAGAGAAATGAGTGGGGCTGCATCATCAAACCGGTTTGGCAGCTAGTGGCATTTCTGTAAGAAGGGTATGAGATACTAAAAAAGGCAAGTTGAGGCTGTATGTCAAAGGCTGGAACTCCAATTACACACCAGAAAAACCCCAAGAAAAGTAGACTCAATTGATACCCACTTATGGGTGGTAATAATACATTTCAAGTACAGTCAATGCTACACAGAGAAATCCTGTCTCAAAAAGCAAAACAAACCAACAGGCCATGAGTGGTGGCACACATCTTTAATCCCAGCAGTTGGGGGGCAGAGGCAGGTGGATCTCTGTTGAGTTCAAAGCCAGCCTGGACTGCAAAGTTCCAGGACAGCCAGGGCTACACAGAGGAATGATGCCTCAATAATGACATTAATAGTTCACTGATTGGCTTATTTTGCAGCACTGGGATCAAAGCTAGGGCCCTGTACAAGCGAGGTGAGCACTCTTCACGGAGCTAACTGCCTAACCCGTGAGTAACACTCTGAATTCACGTGGACTACTTGACACCATGGGCATTCTAAGTCACAGAATTCCTGCTTCACACAAGACAAGTACCAAGAAGTCAAGGCAGGCATGGCGGCGTGCAGCTGTAACTCCAGCACTCGAGAACGCTGAAGCAGTTGGGTGTAGAGTTCAAGACTAGCCCGACTACAAAGCAATTCAAAACCGACAACAGAGGGACTTGGGCTCCACCCTTGACACTAGCACACTCACATACATTTCTTGGCAGTCTGTCTGCATGAGAGATTTCTCTTCTTCCTTGGCTTCATATTTGTTCTTTATGTGATCTCCTGGGTATTTATCTGTCCTGGGTTACAACCCAAAAGGTCTGTGTGCCTGACAATGCTCATCGTTCACTGCCGCTTTTGTTTGTTAGGTTTTCGGAACAGTGTTTCCCTGTGTGGTCCTGGGTGTCCTGGAACTCATGCTGGCCTGGAACTCAAGAGACCTGCCTGCCTCTGCTTCCCCAGTGCTGGGAATAAAGGAGTGCGCTACTACCGACTGGCATTCATAGCTTTTTGAAATCGTCATAACCGGTGCTACCTTTACCCAGCAACTGGGGCAGAGACAATCGGATTTCTATAAATTTAAGGCCAGCATGGTGTACCCAAGGAGTTCCAGGACAGCAAGGGCTACAGAGAAAGACCCTGTCTCGACACCAACAGCAGGGTTAGAAGACTCCAATGCCAGGCTTCCCGTTTCCTTACCGTTATAATTGGCTGCGTCTGGATCGTCCACATTAATGGCAATGACCTTCCAGTCGGTCTCACCCTCGTCGATCATGGCCAGTATGCCCAGGACCTTCACCCTGATTATCTCACCTCTGGCACACACCTGAGAAACAGCCAGCGTCAGCACACTCGGTATTACAAAACAAAAGCTGAGGAAGAAAGGGGTGTGTGTGTGTGTGTGTGTGTGTGTGTGTACTTAACAGACTCGAGTAAAGCTTTAATTTTTAATACTTTTATTGTCAACCATGATGGCACACACTTTTAATCCTTATACTCGGGAAGCAGAGGTATGTGGATTTCTGTGAGTTCAAGGCCAGACAGCATAGACTATGCAGTGAGACCCTGTCTCAGACACGTACATACACATACACAAAGTGTGATGGAGTATAGGACTGTGTAAGGGTATCTTGGTTCATGGCTAGGCATGGGCCTGGAACCCCAAGACTCCAAGGGAGAAACGGCAGGCTTCGGCCATGTCCCCAGAACTCAGAGTCCTGACAGGCAGTCTAGTCTCCACAGACCTACAATGTTCAGTCATGTAGGCCATTACAGCCCCTCCCAAAGTGCACAGGTAGAAGGTGTAACTACAGGCCTCAGGCCCTAGGGATTTACATACTAATGAAGGCCAGAGGGCGGAGGAAATTAAGCATTCTTCCCAGTACCTCACCCTTTCTCCCTCCCTATTTAACTCAGATCTGCCCTGAATTTCATGGGGGTACATCCAGATCCATCCACCATCCGCCATGACAATAAACCGTTTTGGAACCAAGGACTTTCTCATGTTATTGGGGCCTGCTACAGCCAAAGTCTCCAGCCTCTGGAACCTTAGACCTTTCTCCTGTTTGTGGGACCTGCCGCATGGAAAGCCTCCGGGACACCACTACCACCATGGCCTATTTTCCCACAATGGAGGTGGGGAATTGTACACATGCACTTGCACTGCATGCTTGTGGAGGTCACTGGACAACTCTGTCAAGTTAGTTCCTCCCCAACCCAGGCCTCTTTTGATTTTTTTTGAGACAAGATTTCTCTCTGTAGCCCTGGCTGTCCTAGGACTCACTCTATAGACCCAGCTGGCTTAGAACTCACAGAGATCTGCTGCCTCTGTCTTTCAAGTGCTGGGATTAAAAGCTTGTGCCACTACCCTCTGCTCTGCATTCTTTAAAAAATAAAGATTTAATTTTTATATGTATGTTTTGCCTACATGCATGCACATATACTATGTGTGTGTCTTGTGCCTGCAGAGACCAGAAGAGGGAGTCAGATCCACTAGAACTAAAGTTATAGACAGTTGTAAACTGTCAAGTGGGTTATGGGAACTGAACTCAGGTCCTCTGTAAGAGCAGCCAGGGTTCTTGACTGCAGAGCCATTTGTTTAGCTCCAGACTTTCATCTATGAGCCCTGAGAAAACAGCAGCATAGTTCAGGGTATTTAACCATTTCTACACCGTCTTTGACTGTGCTATATCAGGTCTCTATAATTTGTTTTGGACATACCTGTGTTATGCTTTATCGTTTGTATAAGCCACTGAATTAAGCTAGTCACATGTCTTTACAGTTTTCACATGCCTAGCAGACTGAGGCACTGGGGTTAATCCTCAGAACCACCACAAAACAGAAATTCTGACTTCCAAATCTAACCACATGGATTTGGGTTGTTTATTACTTTGCTGAGCTTGAGATCTTGAGTTTTAGAACAGCAACGCATTCGACAGGAGCCCCCCCCCCCCCCCCCAGCACCTCTCGCATGAGGAGAACCTGGCTGGAGTCCTTCAGGGATCATCCCAAATCCTTCAGGAGGCCTGACTATCCACAAGTGCTCACAGTTCATCCACACTGAATTTCAAAATAGGGAAAATTCAACTTCATTACCTTGCTTCCAATCTCACAAACGTCAATTGGGTCGTTGTCACCACAGCAGCCGGTGTGCTTGTCACTGTGTCCAGGGTCTTCCCACGTCTAAAACAAAGGGAAGGTTAGAGCACAGCCCTCTGATACACGCTGCCGACCAAGTGCAACACCCCACGAGGTCTGCTGAAAAAATAGAAACCTGCTGTTTCTAAAACTGTTACAGGCTGGATATATGTGGTGGTGCATGCCTTAGAACCCTGCACAGCCAAGGCAGAGGCAGGTGGATCTCGGATTTCAAGGCCAACCTGGTCTACAAGTTCCATGACAGCCAGGGCTACAGAGGCTCTGTCAAAGGGAGAAAAAAAGGAAAGAAACAAACAACTTTACAATCCTCACTTAAGAACTTTTAACTACACAGAAGAATTTTAATTAAATGTTGGAGCTTCTATTATGCATATAGTGCTAAGCTAAACGTAAGCTTCAGAACAGAGAATGGAACTGGGTATGTCAATATGTGCCTTTGATCCCAGGAGACAGATGCAGGCAGATCCCTATGAGTTCCAGGCTAGCCAAGACTACACAGTGAGGTCCTGACTCAAAACCCAAAACAAGAAAATGATCCTACAAAGAACAGATAAGTCATATGATGGTGCATGCCTGCAATCCCAGCACGTGGAAACTGAGGCAGGATTTCAAGTTCCAGGCCTCAGAGGTCTTACTAAACCACACACAAAGACCCTGGTGTCTCAAACAGTAAGGGTGGAGGTTGGGGGAGTGTAACTCAGTAGGAAAGCCCTTGCCGAGCATGTGCAAGGCCCTGAATCTGAGCTCTAGCACTGGAACAAGAAAAACATGTTGATTAGCTGCTCTGGGTACTTAGTATATCTATCGCCTATCAGCTGGAGCCTCTTCATCACAGATTTCTGCAACCCAGAGCGCCTGGAATGGAAATGCTAACCTACGACGGTGAACGCATCATTGCTGGCTGGGAGCCAAGGCTGAAATTACTGCCTTTCTCTCTTTGCTAAATTGCAGGCAGAGCATCTCACAAAGAACTTAGCAAGTGTGCTGCTGGCTGTTGGGTTTAAATTGCAGCTGTTGTTAGGTTCTTTTATTCCTCACCAGAACACACTCATGACTTGGATTTACTTGCCCATTCAGCTAGAGGAGAAAGATCAAAGTGAACAGGGATAAAGCAAGACTGCTTCCAACACTCGGAAGGCAGGAGTCAGCCCGGAGAAGAGCGCAGCACTGTTCCCCCGAAGGGACCACACATCAAAGCCAAATACCAAATCAACTCAGAATAAAGGGCTGTAATTGGGGCCGACAAATGACTCTGTGATTACCCAACAAACTAGATGAGTCTGACCTACATTTTAATAACCTATGGCCTTCCACAGTGACTCCACTTAATATCTCCTAATGATGAATAGAGAACAAACCATTACCCACAGGAAAAACTAAATTGGACACATGTTAAGTGTCACAGGATCAAATGTATGTCCTTTACTAATAACAGATACAAATCTTTTTTTTTTCCTGGTTTCTTGAGATAGGGTTTTTCTGTGTAGCCCTAGGTAGTCTTTGAACTCAAAGATCTGCCTTCCTCTGTCTCTGAGTGCTGGGATTAACCCCTGGCACTCGCCATCCAAAAATTAAGAACCATCCTACTATTTGTTTGCCATAGGGAGGAAAACAAGGCTTTGGCTGTTTAAGGAAAAAGGAGCTCCTCTTTATCCTGCCGCAAAGCCTCTGACCACAAGAAGAGCCAAGCCTCCACGTAAACAGCAGTAAGGATGCGAGTGGGCAGGAAAACATGAAGGGCTCTTTCCTTCCAAACAACTGTCCAGGCTGAGTGTGATTTTTAGAGGAACAGAGGGAGACGGGTGCATCTGCACCTCCATGTGGTGTGGGCTTCTTTGGCAACATGAGTCTTGCTAAAACTAAACTTTCAGCTCTCCGTCTTGCTTCAGCCTCTGGAATGCTGAGTGTGTAGGTGTAGGTGACATCTGGGTCGAAGTCAGGGCTTGTGTTGTTAAATTCCACTTTAAATTTGTCCTTTTTCGAATGAGTTAGCGTGTGTGGGTATATGTGCCATTAAGGCCAGAGGACAACCTGGAGGAGTGAGTTCTCTCCTTCTGCCATGGGACCTTGGAACTCAGGTCGCCAAGCGTCTGGCAGGCACCTCAACTGCCCAGTCACCTCTCTGGCACTGGCTGTATTTTTCAGAGACAAGCTCTCACTATGTAGATGTGGCCGTCCTAGAACTGGCTATGTAGACCAGGGTTTTCTCCAATTTATGTCCCTCCTCCTGCAGGCTGGGGTAACAGGAGTGTGCCCTAGGCCTGGCTAGAAACCAAGGCTCTAAGTACCAGGGCTCCCTCATCTAACGAGACTCGCTACTGAATGTATGAAGAATGTACAGTCTGAAGTCTACGGTGAATCCATAGAAAAAGAAACATTTTAGAAAATCTAAGTTTAAACATAGACATATTCCTTTTAGTTAACCTTGGAAATAAATCATTAAAATAAAATGATCCTGCCCAATGCTTTCTGCTCTATGACAGCCAGCATTTTCTACAGTTAAATGCTTGATCAAAAGTGAGTTAATTTTTTTTTTTTTTTTTTTTTTGGTTTTTCGAGACAAGGTTTCTCTGTGTAGTCCTGGCTGTCCTGGAACTCACACTGTAGACCAGGCTGGCCTCGAACGCAGAAATCCACCTGCCTCTGCCTCCCAAGTGCTGGGATTAAAGGTGTGTGCCACCACCGCCTGGCGAGTTAACTTTTATTAAGCTAAAAAAAAAAGAGAAAAGTACACGTACCTGAGGGATGGCACCGTAGTTCCAGATATACCCTTTATAAGGGAACAGATTGGCAACATAGCGGAGCTTCCCCTTTTTCACGTCTTGCTTGATTGGGTTTAAAGGGTCCTTTGTAGCAATCTGAAATGAAATGCCAGATGGTTGTGCGACACGACTGGAATACGGATCCGAGAAAACAAACTCCGTAGGTATTTCCCCCCATTATCCCTCCTTCAGGGTTTGTTTCATCCCTAACATGTAGAGAGCTGAACTAAAGGCTCCTCCGAGAGCTGTTATGCACAACAACACTCCAGAAGAGGAAAAGAACATTCACTAATTCCAGGAAACAAGACAGGCAGAGGCAGGCAAACCCTGTAAGGTAGAGGCCAGTCTGGTCTACACGGTGAGTTCTAAGACAGCTGGACTACATAGGGCGATGCTGTCTCAAAAGACTAAAACCTCCAAGTGATGCAAAGTAAGATCGGTTATGAAAGGCAGCCATGTTACTTTCTGCCATCAGAGAAAGGAAGCTCAACAAAGGCCATCAATCGAGCTTTCCCTGCTGAGACGCGCAGGAACGGAGAGCTCTGGACGTGGCCACACAAGCCGGAGGCCCTGCACTTGGGAGGCTGGGGCAAGAGGAAGGAGAGGAGTTCAAGGCCAGCCTGGCCTACACAGCAACACCTTACCTCAATGAGACAAAAAGAAAAAAAGAGAAGCGAACATTGGCAAGCCGCTTTGGGGCCATGAGAAGCAGTGGCAGGGACAAGCAGAGGCCTGGGGAAGCAGCCTGGGACGTGTGTGCTGGCAGCACAGGAGTAAGGTTACCTGGAGCCGAGAAAAGGCTGGCTAGCAGGGAAGGCAGACCTGGGAACCAGTGAGACCAGACACAGGAAACCACAAGTCTGAACACTTCTCATCTTTAAACAAATCAGTTTAGCTGGATAAAAAACTAACAAACATGCTTGGGGCTGGGTAGAGGGCTCAGCAGTAAGAGAGCTTGCTGCTCACAGAGAGGAACCCAGTTCAGTTCCAACAGCCATGCTGGGCAGTCCACAACTACTTGTGACTTGTCCTGCAGCGGATCCTATACACTACAGGGCTCCGCAGGTACCTCACTATATGTGGCACACTCAGACCCACACAGAAAAAACGAATATAAATATCTAAGTGGGTCCTAAAGATAACGGAGATGCAAGGCTGACGATGTCTCTTACCTCCATTTTTGCATTTGACCAGCGTGGAACCTCAACCACCATGTGGAACACGTCCTGGAACGACAGAGAAGGTGAGTCAAGCACAACTCCTCCAGCCTCTCCTCCTCTGAAGTTAAACTATCAACTCTTCCAGACAACCGAGCTAAGGAAGTTTCGACAAAGTGCAGAGGGGGTGGGTGGGGGTGGGGGCGTTAAGGACAGCAAACAGAACATGGTAGAATCAAGGCAGTAGGTACATGGTTATCCACAATATGCAATTCTCTGGACTTTCCTGTTTTAAATTTTCCATAATAAAGTAGCTGGGAGTTTTCTCAAAAGAACCTTTCCAGAAAGGAGGATAGTTTTTAAATAGACATAAGACAATTCTTCTCTCTGGAAATGGGTGTCTTCAGGAAAGCCACCAAAGGCTGCTGCCATTCCCTGCAGTGTCCTGGAACTACACAGAGATGCTCTGTACGACGCACGCAAGCCAACCAAGTGCCTGCCTCCATTTCAACACCAACATTAATCAGATTACCAACAGGAGTTTCCAAACTTGGCTGTTCTCCGAAGTCCTTCCAGAAAGATCCAGGGCTTGACATTAATGGCAGGACGACTTCTCTGATATTCTAACTGGTGGGGATTCTAGTGTAATCACATTTTAAACTGACTCCTGCATTCACAGGCAAAAATCCCTAGAAGCCAGCAGTTTAAAAACACACATGTCAAGGCAAAGATAGATTTGACAAAGGCTCCTGAACTGAAACTGAACATCAATTTGTCAAAACTGTGATTTTTATCATGAAATAAGCCCTTACACGAAGAGTTTCAATTCACAGCCTTTACAAGGGCACAAATCAATCTGCAACTGTTTTTTTTGTTTTGTTTTTTAAAAAAGCATATCCTTCAGTCAGACAAGGTACACATTTAGAACCCCAGCACAAGGGAGGCAGGAACAGGAGAATCATGAGTTTGTAGCTTTCTTGAAGCACACAAAAAAAGAGTTTTAAAAAAGAAAAGAAGGGGGCTGGAGAGATAGCTCAGTGGTTAAGAGCACTGACTGCTCTTCCAGAGGTCCTGAGTTCAATTCCCAGGAACCACATGGTAGCTCACAACTATCTGTAATGGGACCTGATGCCCTCTTCTGGTGTGTGTCTGAAGAGAGCAATGGTGTACTCAAATACATAAAATAAATAAATCTTAGAGAAAAAAAATGTTAAAAAAAAAAAAGAAAGAAGCAAATAAAGGGTTTTAATTTCCAACAGCAGCATCCCAGAGAACCACAAGGTGGCAGTGTTGCAACATGAAAGATTAAATGGGGGGAGGGGGCGGGAATCAAGGAACTTGGTAAATTTTTTTTTTTTTTTCCTTTCGCCCCGAGAAATGCCATCTAATGCCTGGACACTGCAAATGCCTGTGATCTCAGCACTTAGGAGGTAAAGGTAGGAGGCTCAGAAGACCAGCCCCTTAGACATATTAAGCTCAAGGTTAGTCTGGGCTACTTGAGACCCTTTCTTAAAACATAAAAAGTGAACCCACAGGATGACAGCAGGTAGAACAGTGTGAACCTGTGACAGACGATGGGAGTTCATGAGTAGCAGATCGAAACAAGGACCAGCAGCTTGAGCTGAATCACTGGGAACAACCCTGAACACTTTAGAAATGAAATGACAAAGGACACAGACTCTACAACTGCTCACTACTGCAAACCTGTAAACGCAGAAAAGAAAAGACTCGGAAGGAAGGAAAAAACCCTCAGAAAAATGCTAAGAAAAGAATTCTACAGGGCTGGAGAGATGGCTCAGAGGTTAAGAGTATTGACTTCTCTTCCAGAGGTACTGAGTTCAATTCCCAGCAACTACATGGTGACTTACAACCATCTGTAATGGGGTCTGATGCCCTCTTCTGGTGTGTCTGAAGACAGCTACAGTGTGCTCATATGTATAGAATAAGTTTTTTTTTAAAAATCTGCATTCTTTTTCTTTTCTTTTTTTTTCTTTGTTTTTGTTTTTTTTTGTTTTTCCGAGACAGGGTTTTCTCTATGTAACTCTGGCTGTTCTGGAACTCACTCTGTAGACCAGGCTAGCCTCGAACTCAGAAATCTGCCTGCCTCTGCCTCCCAAGTGCTGGGATTAAAGGCGTGCGCCACCACCACCCAGCACAAAATACATTTTTAAAAGCTGGGATGCAGCTCAGCTGTTGGGAAGCTTAACATGCATGAAAACCTGGGATCCATCCCCAGCCCTGGACAAACCAAGCATGACGCACATGCCTATAGTCCAGGAACTTTGGAGGTAGAGGCAGGAGGATCAGGAATTGACAGTCATCCATGTTTATAGGTAGTAGCCAGCCTGGGCTACATGAGAGCCTGTCATGGAAAGATAACTGAGGCGTGGACGTTTGTAGTGTGCTAGCCCAACATGCGTGAAGGCCTGGGTTGGACTCTTAGCGGCTCACAGACCAGGTGTAGCAATACACACCTGAGCTCCAGCACCCGGGAAGCAGAGGCTGGTGGAGTCATCCTCAGCTACATAGAAAATTCAGGGCAACACAGTCTACATGAGACCCTGCCTCAGAAATAAACAGACACTGTCCCACCTAACTTCAGTCTGAACACTTTATCAGAAGAGCTCACAGGGTATTTATTTATAAGGACATGCTCCTGCCCAGTGACAGCACTTGTCTTGAGATGGAGTTCTGCTATGTAGTGCCAGCTTTAAACTCAATCTCAGCCTCCTGAGTGCTGGGACTAGGGAAAGCGTCACCCCACGCAGCCTGACAATGGCGCTCTCAAAAAAGTACCAGAAAAAGAACAGGGCTTCAACATTGCTCACCAAATGACAAGGAACTTTAATCTCCTTCTTCCATCCTGAGGACATGCTCTAAGAAGTTACAAGTAAACAAAAGACTGGAAAGGTGCTCCATGGAGGTGCTCCATGACAGCACTGGCCACTCTTCCCAAGAACCTGGGTCGAGTCCCAGCACCCACATGACAGCTCACAAACATCTGTAACTCCAGTCCCAGGGAATCTTCTGGCCTCCAGGGAGGCACCAGGCACACATACAGTGCTCAGACATATACGCAGGCAAACACTTGTACATATTATTTTTTTAATTAAAAACAAAATCTGAATTATTCTGCCTATAACTGAGAGTATACCTGAGAAAAATACATCGGTCAAAGCTGTCACACCACTTTGACATCTAGGGGTGTAACTTCCAGCAAGTGACTCCTGTGACTGCCATGCCTGCTGCTAGTCTTTCAGAGTACCAAATAGATTTGTCTTCAAAAAAAAAAAAAAAAATTAATTCAACCAAAGAAAATGCGATATATGCCAAGGGGAAGACTGGTGCTCAAGAAATAGTGTTAGGAGTCAGAGCTTAAAACATACAAACAACAATAACAACAACCACCAAATACACACCAAAGGTCCAACAATACATGAGTTGAGTATTCCCTAATCCAAAACGTTTGGACCGCGGCTGATGGGATGGCTCGTGGGATAAAAGTGCTTTCCAGCAAGGATGACAACCTGAGTTCAATCCTTGGAACCCACACGGTAAAAGAGAACCCAGTCCTACAAACTGTCTCTGCTGTGCGGCTGCAGCATGAGGTGGACACTCCCTATGCACACATTCTCACTTAAATAATCGTAAAGATGGTCAGGCCCACACATGTTTCCCATTTCAGAGATCCTTAGACTGACAGAATTCCATAGGCTCTACTGGGTGAGCACATTTATCCAGTAATCCTCTGAAACCTGAGACTGTGTGTTCAGTTTAGGGATGCTGGAGTGGGGAGCCTTTTGTCCTGAGATTAAAGCATTCACTTAGCCCAGTCAAACTCACTCCTGGAGTTGGAAATAGGCATCTGCACCCATGAAAAGAAGCGACTTAATCTGCCATGTCACCTAAGAACAGGCACCTGTTCCCTCTTCAGAAACGCTACAGAATGACTGAAATTTGGTGAGAAACTCTAACCATACCTTTTATTGTCTATTCTTTACCAATCTAGCAAGATTTTTGGGTTTTCATTTAAGCATTAGTCTATCTGATTAATAGCTTGACTTTTGCCGGGCAGTGGTGGTGCATACCTTTAATCCCAGCACTTAGGTGGCAGAGGCAGGTGGATTTCTGAGTTCGAGACCAGCCTGGTCTACATAGTGAGTTCCAGGACAGCCAGGCCTACACAGAGAAACCCTGTCTCTCTGTGTAAAAACAAAACAAAACAAAACAAAACAAACAAACAAACAAAAAGCTTAATTTTTTTTTTCAACAGAAGAAAAGATACAGCTTCAGATTTATATGTGCCCCATCAGGAGGCTGGAAAACAGAGTCAGTACTAGTATTTCACATAAGCACTGAAGACACCGCCCAGAGAAACACCAAGCTTGGAAACTGTAGTATTGAGTTATGGTAGGTGAGCATTTTAAGATCTGGGTGTGGTGTATGCCTATAATCCTGGTGGAAGTAAACTGAAACTCAAGGACCTGAGCCAGGGGTATCAGGAGTTTGAGGTCAACTTTCACTGCACAGAATAGGCCTTACTAGATTGCCTCTGATCCTTGCTACTCAGGAGGCTGGGGCAGAAAGATGATGGTGAGATCAAAGCCTGCCTGGCTACATGTGCAGAATGAGTTCATGCTACTCAGTAAGATTCTGTCTCCAAAATAAAAACAGGGCTGGGGGTTGTGTCCATCACCCCAGGTTCAGCTCTCAGTAACAAGAGGAAATAAAACTCAAAATCAAAACCAGACTCAAGCTGATCTCTATCTACCCATGTTGCAATTGCTTATACTAGGCTGAGTCTGACATTGTTCTAAGTTTGTTTTGTTATTTTCTGTTACCTCTGTGTACTGACTTGGTAGACATTCCCACGGACAACTGCTTTTATATTTGAGCCCAAAGTAGAGTCGACACAAAACACATTTCTCCAATTAACAAACAACGAGAGTAAGCCCCTGCTTTGCCCTTTACTACCCAATATACTTGGACAGAATCCGAGCAGGATACCTGATTCACAAGAATTTCCTAATCTAGCTGGCTTGACTTACCTAATGCAAAAAGCAAACTCAATATTGTCCAGACTGAAAGGTTCTGACATGGAATAAAATCTCTCAGTCCTCGGACATTTTTCTGTCAAGGAGCAGAGTCCCCAGAGTCCTTAAAAATATCCTCTTGTTAACTGCACACCCTCACAACCTACAACTGCATACAAAAATGTCAGGGTCAGGGACAGGCAAGGAATGAGAGGCCTCACCAGCTAAGGGTGCTCTGTCATCCACAACCTTATCTGTATTCAAATGAAATAACTTCCTTAAAAACCAAAGAACTTTTGCCGGCTTCTCGGATAGTAATGAGAAACTGGCTCTTACAGTCTGAACACTGGTGAAATTCAGCTGTCGCAAGAGCCTGTACTCTTATGAAAAATAATCTGATGAAATACACTGGAGGATGGAGGTGCACACCTTTAATCCCAGCACTAGGGGGGGCAGAGGCAGGTGGATTTCTATGAGTTTGAGGCCAGCCTGGTCTGCAGATAGAATTCTAGGACAGCCAGGGCTCCACAGAGAAACCCTGTCTTGAAAAGCAAACAAGCAAACAAACAAACAAACAAACACGATTACATCACAGACACAACAGGTCCAGAAGACGTCACCACCTCAGAGAATGCTGAGAAATGACGTTTTGCAGGACACCCAAGTGTCATCTCATTCCCTCTTCCCGAGTGTCGTGAGACCGCTCTAAGTGCAGGAGTC
The DNA here is from genome assembly GCF_004785775.1 of Grammomys surdaster. NCBI lineage: Eukaryota > Metazoa > Chordata > Mammalia > Rodentia > Muridae > Grammomys > Grammomys surdaster. Next base: position 2,786,928 of record NW_021604714.1, on the reverse strand, counting down.
ACAGCTGTGGTAACCCTTGGCTGTCCAACCACTTGTGAACATGGAAACCCAGCCCCGTACTGACATACTTCCCACCTCAGCACACCAGTGTGCAACGGACACGAGCACCCGTGGACATACCATCAGTAAGCCCATTCTCCCAAGTTCCTATGTCTTCGTAACTCAGAATATCCTGAGGTACTAGTGTGAAGCACACTGCAGTATGAGGTACATCCTATTAAGCCATACGACATAATTCAAGCCAACCCAACAAGACAGTTCAACGGGGAAGGACTCAGCCACTCAGATCCACTGTCAGGAAGTCATAAGTAACGGATTGGCGAAGCCGAGTAAATACAACTGCGCGGCTCCCATAGGAAGGCAAGTCCAATTAGAGGTCCTTCCTGCAGCGGCAGCATATAATTGGCTTTGTTTGCTTCACTGCCTCCAAAGCGGGGCCTGGGTCAGACAGCTTCTTCTGAAGCTACCTACAGACTGGATTTCTTGCTAGAGTTCAGGTGTCAGGAGAACTATATAGTACACTTTCTGGTAGGAATACAACTCAATGTGTTTATCTATTTCTCTTATTTTTTAACTTAAAAAAAGTTATCATGTGTATATGACATGTGTGCACGTGCACACGCATACACATGCATAGACACATGTGTAGCGGTCGGTTCTCTCCTTCCGGGGCAATTGGTTATTTTGGTTTGGCTTTGTTTGGTTTTCTGACCCACTGCACCAGCCCGATGGGGTCTATTTCTAGCTAAGGAAACAGTAATGCCATGCCATGAAGTGAAGATCTCAACCTGACAATATTATTCCATAGGGAATCCACATGGACTAGTTTATCAACACTGAGCTATGGCTCAAGAGGGTCCCAGAGAAGACCCAGCAGGCAAAAGTGCTTGGATCCAAGTCTGCCAACCTATGTTTGATTCCTGATACCTACATGGTAGAAGAACTAGCTCCAATATGCTATCTTCTGATCTACACACACACCACTGCCCCCAATAAACAAATAAACAAAATGAAGTTTGTCAGCATATGCAACTTTTCTAAACTCAAAACGCTTTGCCTTTAATGTGACTCAGAATTCCTAAAAGAGGCTGGAGACATGGCTCAGCAGTTAAGAGTACTGACTGCTCTTCCAGAAGAGCAATGTGTCCTGAGTTCAATTCCCAGCACCCACATATTTATATAAAGCTTTTTTCCTAAGAAAGTAAGGATTCTTACTCGTTTGTGGTAAACCCACACTAATCTGTGCTAAGTTAGATTTCTACAGTTCGATGGTGCGTACAAGAACAGACATTTCTTTTCAGGGCTGTGTACTTACCTTTCTTAACATTGTTTGCAAACTCACTAACCTACTCAAAATACTGAGTTTTCTTGTACTTACTGAGTTTACTTTTAACGATTAATAAACATCCCACATTCAAAATTCTGTGCCACATGGTTTACTTTAAACCATTAATGAAGTCAGAAGGCTTCAGCTCCAAACACACATACCAATGTGACGCACAGGCACAAAAAGGCAGCTTAAAAACTTCTGCCTCGATTCCTCCCCTAATTTATAGCTGCTTCTATAATCCAATGATCTGATTCAATACTGGCCTGTTAGCTACTCAATGAGCCTTTAACTAAAAGCACAGGAGGCATTTCAAGTTTATGGAGATTAAGAAAATTCAATATTTACAACTAGGGATATGATTAAAGAGACTGTGTTTGCTGGACAGGGTGGTGTGACTTTGATCCCAGCACTCCAGAGGCAGAGGCAGGCGGATCTGTGAGTTCAAGACCAGAGTGAGGTTTTTTTAAAAAAAAAAAAAAAAAAAAAAAAAGCAGGGGCGGGGGTGGGGATCATTTTTGAATGACAGGATTCTCACCTTGTCTGCATAAATTGGAACATCATGAAATGGAGAAATGTACTGCCCTTTCTCATTTTCTGTAAAATAAATAAGAAAAGCTGTTGTGACTGGTTACATTCCCAAACGCACAAAATACACGCTTCTTAACAGCAACATTTTATTCCTATACCATAAAACAAGAACGAATAAAAATCAAGGGACTGACGATACAGGACAGTGATTAAAACAGTTCTCCCAGCACAGGCAAAGCCCATGGTTCACTCCTCCTCATACCGAAGGGAAAAAACCAAAACAAAACATAGGAGACCAATTTTGCGGCTGAGCCTTGTAACTGCATGCCTGCAAACTCAGCAACTGGGAAGATCGGGAGTTCAAGGTCATACCCGTCCACACAGTGAGGCTGGAGGCAACCTAGGTCAGGCTACAGGAGACCCTGTCTCAAAAATACTAAAAACCAAACAGAAACAAGACAAAATAAAAACCAGCACCCAGGTGGCCAAGGCAGAAGTGCTTTGTGACTTTGAAGCCAGCTTGGTCCACATAGGAGGCACTTCTAACCCAGCCAGGGCGACAGAGAGACGCTGTTTAAAACCAGCTAGAGCATAGTTTGCAGTGCTGACCCTCTTGGGGACCAGGTTTTCATCCTATGTGCCATTTCTGCTTTACACTGGGTGTTACTTCCTATTGTGAGTGCAAGGACTCAGCCGAATTCCTCCCACCTCCAGCCCTGCAGAGCTTACTTTATAAAAGACGATCGAATTGCTTTTGACTGATTTTATTTCAGTTAACTGCTTACAGAACTTTGATGAACTACCTGCAGGAAAGGAAAGGGACCCACCAATTTACTATCTTAGGAATTCACACTGTCTGACGTGAGACTTCAGACCTACTTCAGCACTAGGACTTTCCTTCAGAATGATCTAGTCACAATGATATATCTTCTATATTCTAGAACTATCATACCTGAAAAGTAATTCTAGTCCAGTTATCTGAGCTTTGAAGAGGTAGAAGTAGAGGGATCAAGAATACAAGGTCATTCTTTGGCTATATAGTGAGTCTGAGGCCAACCTGGGCTACATATATAAGACCCTGCCTCAAAAAATAAGCCAGGTGTGGTGGTACAGGCCTTTAATAAAGGGTTTCTCTGTGTAGCCCTGGCTGTTCTGAAACTCACTCTATAGACCAGGCTGGCCTCGAACTCACAGATCTGCCCTTGTCTGCCTCTGGAATGCTAGGATTTTAAGTTTATTTTGTGTAGGGCTGAATGCATAGCTGTCCTCGGCTCAAACTGGACTTTTATCTGTTTTAAAGAGATTGGAAAATATAACATTATTAAGAAAAAAAATATTTGTATTAAGAATGGATGCTGTCAGGTGTGGTGCCTGAACCTACCCATATCCTAGTATCTGGGAGGTTGAAGACAATTCCCAATGACCCAACAGGACACTGATAAATTCTGAAGCTAACACTATTTCTATGACAAAGTTCCTATATTCTGCCCTTACTGTTTGATTCTACAGTTAATTAAAAAGAGGCCCACCTTCCTGGATCTTCCCTTCTCTTTATTACATGTATGTTTAGGAGATCACTGTCCTTTTTGGCTCCAAACCAGACTTCCATTCTCTGTTCATTCTTTCAGGAATGTCTATTGCCCTTTGAGATTCTTGCCCAGCCCTTCAGATTAAACATAAAGAGATTACAAACTGTAAGGGCCTTTGCTAACAGCATCGAAAGCCTCTGTTAGCACCATGAATGTATACCTACAAGCTAAAGGCTTCCAGGAGAAACCCAGGTAGCTTGCAAGTACCTACAAGGAAAAGGTGACAACGTGGAAGGCCGATCGATCGACTCCACCTTTCGGAGAGCAGGGAGGGGGTTGGGTGGGGGTTTAACTAGTACGTCGGCCTCGGGTCCCTGCACTCAGGTTAACCTGGCTGTTCTCCCTCCAGGTCCTCGGCTGGACGTCACCCATTTGCCTGGGGAGGCAAAGCTTTCAAAGAGCACTCCCGGCCATCAGTGCTTCACTGAAGCCTCACCAAACACGAGGCTAGAGCCGGGAAGACCTGGGCCTCAAGTTTCCCATCTCTAGAACACCGGGAAGGGCTCGATCCTGTTAGGCACAGAATTAAGGTCTTGAGGAAATCTCTGTCCTCCATCCCGCGATCCTGAGGCCAATCCTCTTAGGCGGTCTGTATCACCTCCGGACACCTTCTAAGGGTGACTCAGTGGTTTCCTTCCCCACGTGGCCCAAGTTCGAATGCGTGGAAGGAGCGCTCGCGGTGGGCACTGGGATAGCGGCCCTCGCTGGTCCCGCCGCCCGCCCGCCCGCCCGCCCAAGGGGAAGGGGACGAGCCCGCCCGCTCGTTCCGAGTGTCTGGAATGAATGGGCGACCGGGCCCTGGGTCCCCGCCACTCACTGATGAAGACGCGGTACTCGAGGGTGAAGGGCGCCGCGCGCTCCTCGCTGCTGAAGCCGCTCATGGTGTCGGAGATGCGCCGCCGCCGCCGCCGCTGCCGCCGCTGCCCAGCTACACAACCACACAGTCCAGACACCGGGCGGCTGGACAGAGGAGAAAGCCCGCGCCTGCGCACCACGAGCTGGCCGGCCGGTCGCCGGCGCCGTGCCTTTAACGCGTGGGGCTCGCCTTGCACCCTGCCCCGCCCCACCCACCCGCGCAGGCGCACTCTGCTCGACGCGCCTCCTCACGCCCCGCCCCCAGGCCCGCCCCCCCCCCCCCCCGGCTCGCAACCTGGGCCACGTGGCCGGCACCGGCTGCCCTCTGGAAGCTGACAGCCGGTTGGTGGCACCGCTGGGACAGAGCGCTGTTCTCTTCTCCGAAGGCTCGTGGGTCGCTCACCTTTGATTCCACTCACTCACTTCGTGCAGAGCAGTTCCTTATCTCGGAAGGCCTTGATAAGCTACCTGCTCCCCCGGGCAGTCTTTTCTTGATTGGTTTTTCAAGACAGGGTTTCTCATAGATCTTCACCTGCCTCTGCCTCCCAAATGCTGGGAGTGTGCTACCAGCCCCCGACCCCCGGTTCCAGGCAGTCTTTATTAAAGTTGAGGGTTTGGCTGACTGGGCTCTGAAAACTATAGGCTGTGACTTCTGTTTTTCCAAGTGGTAAATTTGCTTTAACTAATCTCCCAGATTCAGTTTCTCTTCTGGATTGTTGGGTGGGTTCTGCTTGGACCAGTCTCAAGTTGATTATTCCTGCCCTCCCCAGATACCGCAGATTTCTCTCCCCACCCAGTTCCTTACTGAGCCACTCCAGATCCGCTGGGACTTGAAATTGAAGCTCTGGGAACACCCAGGAGTGCTCAGAACCCCTTGAGGACATTTCTCAGGAGTAGCTTCTTGGAGCTTGTTTTTCTACTTCTATTGCACCACCTCAGGCCAGGCTCTATCCCTCGGAGTGTGCTGTGGACGCTGTGGACGTTTCTCAGTCCTATAAGGTTATGTGTGTGTGTGTGTGTGTCTGTCTGTCTGTGTGTATCATAACTCTAATTATAAGCCACATATAGCGGCTCATACCTGTAACCCCAGGCCTCAGGACGCTGAGTTCTGACGCCAGCCCGAGCTACATAGTGAGTTCCAGGCCACTCCATACTACACCCCATACTCTAAAAATAAGACAAATCTAATTATAACCCAGGAAATTATCCACATTTTTTTAAAAAAGCAAATTTTACTTTAAATAATAGGCAGAATATTTTTTTAAATATTTCTTAACTATATTTCAAAGACAGTTTCCTTTCAACTGTTTTCAAAACAATCTCTACTATATAAAATAGAATGCATAAACCACATATTTAGTGAAAGCCTAAGAAAATTAATTTCTAAATTGGCACGGTGGTGTATAGCTGTAGCTGCAGCACTTGAGAAGCAAAAGCAGGGACTGGAAGATCATGAGTTCAAGGTCATCCTTGGCCAGTCTGGACTACATGAGACTGTGTCTCAAAAAAAAAAACAAAAGTAAAGATAAATTTATCATTAGTTTGTGTCCCTCCTCCCAAGTGCTCACCCTGCTGACATCTATTAATTTTTCAGAAGACTGTGACTCACTAACTTTTGAACACAACACCACACTGTTTCAGAACATGAAGGCAATAAAAAACAAAATAAGCTAGAGTAATAGCCTGGTTGGCAATACAGTGTAGGCACGGAAGCAGCAGGAATCCCCACACACTGAATAATAATAAGCAGAACCCGATCTGGGAATATGTGAGGGGTTGCAGCTCTGACTGAGTCCCTTTGTCAATTTTTTGGTCCTTGAGTAAACAACCAGTTTTCTTGGGAAAACCCTGAATCTCATCTTTGACGGAACGGACAGAAATATCACACTAATAATAAAAAAAAGTACCCACATGCACTTTCCCTTAGAGCCAGGTGAGGTGATGACATGTCTCTGACCTCTGGACTTATGCTCTATCTCTGAACCATTGAATTTATTCAGAGATCCAATCAGTACTCACTACAGTAAACCGCCCAGCCCTGTGCTGTTCGGTTCTCTCCCTGGCTGCAGGGTAATGAGCCCCAAAGGCCTTGTTCAGCCAGGCTTGATGGCTTGTTCAGATACTTCCAGCACCTGAGAAACTGAAACAGGAAGATCACAAGTTCCAGGCCGGCCTTGGCTACCCTAGTAAGACCCTGTCTGAAAAATAAGGTGCTGGAGAGGCCTGAGACGTGTCTCAGCAGTTCAAAGCATTTTACGCTCTCACAGAGCACCCAGGATTCAGTTCCCAGCATTCACAAAGCAGCTTACAACCCCTCTGTAACTCCAGTTCCAGGGAATCTAATGCCCAGTTATGGCTTCTGGGGTCACCAGTGTTAAGTCTCAAACTCTGGGACAAATGGCTGAGGTGCCTATTTAACATATCAAAGGTGACAATGGTCGGGTTCTCCCCATATCCCTCAGGCCCTACCTTTAACAAAGGTATACCCTGGCTGGCATACACTCCACCCCCTACTTCCTACCCAAAACTTCTCCAGCCCAGGATTTCCCCAGCTACCCTTCCTTATATAACCCAACTATTTTGGTTACCCTTCTTCTCTGGGCCTCCAGGCATCTGGTTTCCCTCTGTCCCCTCTCCTTCTTCCCACCTTCCACACATGGCTCAGGGTCATGACCACTCTGGACTCTCACAGATGTCCCTGCCTCTGGCTATGCTCTCCCTTTATCTACAATACACTTTCTCCTCCAACACACCTTAGAACAGGTGCGCCCTTTCCTTTGTATCTGTCTTCTTAGTCAACCAGAACTCATCCAGTCTATGTACATATACGCAGACAGATCGTTCATACACATCTTTTTTTTTTAATTTGGGGGAGGTTGCTGTTGTTTATTTGTTTGTATGTTTGTTTGTTTTCCAAACAGAGTTCCCCTGTGAATCCCTGGCTATCCTAAAACTTGATCTGAAGTGTTTGGGGGACTGTTTTTGTGCACTACGTATTCAAATTGCTCATTTCTGTATCCAGAAATCTGGCTGTAGTCCAGACTTTGATACTGTCATTTTCATGAAGCGTTTTGAGTCACTATTTTGTAAAATGTTGTTCTCCGTCACCCGATTGGTCAAATAAAGAGCTAAACAGCCTATAGTTGGGCAACAGAAGAAAAGGCGGGACTTCTCTGCCCTGAGAATGATACCAAGCAAGACTAAGATGACAGATAATGGGCCATGGGGCTGGTAAGTAGGCTGGGAAGTAGTCTAACACCAGCATTGTGAGGTTAGAATAGCTCAGAGCCTGCCCAGCTATAGTGCCCTGAAGCCTATTAATAAATATAAAAGTCTTCGTGTCATTCAAAGCAAGTGTAGACATAGAACAGCCATTACTTTTACACTGTGGATAAGGCTAGCCTGGAACTCAGAGATCTCCCTACCTCTGCCTCCTGAGTAAAGATCAGTATACTTTTTTATGAAGCTGGGCTTGGGGCTGAAGAGATGGCTCAGTAGTTAAGGGCATAGGTTCTTCCAGAAGATACAGGTTCAATATTCAGCACCCCCATGTTAGCTCACAACCATTTGTCAATCTAATTTCAAGGAATTCGATGCCTTCTTAAGTCCACTGTGAGTATGCAGTGCACAGACATACATGCAGACAAAACATCCAGACTTATAAAATTAAAAATAATATTTTTTTAAAAAAGTTTAGAGTTGGGCATGGTGGCACACACGCCTTTAGTTCCAGCATTCAGGAGGCAAAGGAGGCAGATCTCTGAGTTCAAGGCCAGCCTGGTCTACATGGAGAAACCCTGTCTCAAAACAACAAAAACAAGGGGGCTGGAGAGATGGTTAATCAGAAGCTAAGTGCACTGACTGCTCTTCCAGAGGTCCTGAGTGCAATTCCCAGCAACTACATGGTGGCTCACAACCATCTGTAATGAGATCTGATGCCCTCTTCTGGTGTGTCTGAAGACAGCTACAGTGTACTCATGTAAATAAAATAAATAAGTCCTTAAAAAAAGACAAAAGATATTAGAAATTTATGCTGGAGACAGAGCTCACTTGGTAGAATGTTCGCCTATACAGCAAAGCTTGGCCTTCAGTACTCAGCATCACATCAGTCCGGGAGATGGGAGATGGAGAGAGAAGGGTACAGAATTCAAGCTCAGTCGTGGTTATAGCTGCTTTGAAGCAGGAAGCCAGCCTCAGATACACCATGAAGAGCTCTAGTGGGCCCAAGCATGACAAACAAGAAACTGGCAGGCCTTGCCCTTCCCTCTTTCTTCCAAATCATAGATCACATTCCTAAAACTAGCTACCAACATCTATTCCCTTATTTGGCCAATTCCTCCTCCTGATGCTGACCACCAGGGTCCAGCTATCAAAATACTGAAGTGCAGTGGGAAAATTACCTGCTCCCAATTGGAGGTATTTATTTAGTTTGTTTTGAATAGTTCTGGTAACTGAATCCAGAACTTCATTCATGCTAGACAAGAGTGTAAGCACTAAGTTTATTTATACTCAGCTCTCTTCTTACATTTTATTTTAGACAGGGTCTTATTAAGTTACCCAAGCTGACCTTCCACTCATTCTGTAGCCAAGGATGGCTTTGAACTCTCCATCATCTGGCCTTGAGCTCTAGACTAGCTAGCCTGTTCTATCAGGTCCGAAGTCTGAATGGCTTTAAAAAGAAATTCTCTCTCAGTATTCAGGAGGCTGAGGCAGGATAATTTCCTGGAGTTCAAGGCAAACCTGGGCTACAGAGTGAGTTTGAGGTCAGACTGAGTTATAGTGAGAGACCCTAATTCAACCAAGAAAAGAAGAAACTCCCTAAGTAGCTTGGAGCTTGGATGGTTGGTGGAAACGGAGTATTCGAGAAGCTTTATCTACAGACTGTACTGAGGAACGGTCTCTGTACAGGTCTTGCTCCAGGGCACCCGACTCCCACTCCACCTTCAAAGGAGTCGAAATGAGCTAAGAGGGTCACAGTTGCCAATGATTTCTTCCTTCAAGTCATGTCACTGTGTCAGCAGGAATGAAGATATCTAAGGAGACATTTGTGTCCCTGCCTATTGATTATCAGATGTTTGAAATAAAACTCCCCCCACTCCCCAAAATTGAAATTTTCTCATGATAGCATCATGTTGAGAGAAGAAGTCTGAAACCTGGTACGGCCAGGTGAATTTGTCTCTGGGAAAGAGGCATCACCCAGTTCTGACAGTTTGTCAGACAGCCATAGAGGAGTGACCAGAGCAGAGACACAGGACCACACCTTGACCAGGGCTGTTTAGCTGTACATGCCTCTTGCCTTCTATTTAAGTCTGATCATGTCAGGACTCAGAAGAGGAGCTTGGGGAAGGAAATGGGGCAGGAGTCCTCTCTCTTCCACAACCCAGTGTGGTCACTTTGAATAAAGGTTCTTTGTTTTCTTTTTCTCTCTCTGTCTGTCTCTCTCTTTTTCTCTCTCATTTTTTGGGTTGAGAAGGGTAAGACAGGGTCTCACTATACAGCCCTGGCTGTCCTGAAACTTGCTATGTAGACCAGGCTGTCCTGGAACTCACTCTGTAGATCAGGCTGGCCTGGAACTCAAAGGCCCACCTGCCTCTGCCTTAGCACTGCCACCGCTGCCTGGGTTCTTTTTCTTTTATTAAGTGTTAGTTATTTTGTCTCTTTAGATCAGAACCTGGTCTCTGGCCCTGCCAACTACAGTAACCTGTAAATGTTATACAGTTCTGTTTACTGGGATGGAAGAGACACTGCTAATATGCTTCTGGAAGTGTTTCTTTATCTGAAAGTGCGTATATATTCCTAAATATATCTTTTCAAGCCATAGAGATTTGGGGGTTATGATAGCATACTCTAGCAACAACTGATGAATACAAGTGACCAAGGGTGCTGAGTTCCCTGAGACATCCGCCTGGAGCTGGGACAGCAGGAAGAGATAGATCGACAACAAAGGATGCCTAACGCTAACCCAAGTCCGATGAAGATGTCCTAACTTAACCGGCCCTGGGGCTGCTTGGCCTCTGAATAGTTCACTCCATTATGTAATAAATTCCTTGCAGTTTTAATGGTAAAACATTGGTTCGATTGAAGGTTTCTGTTACCTAAAGTCAAAAGCATCTTGACTAAAACAGACGGATGACCTGGACAAAAGTGAAATCCTGACACATGGCACAGCATGCATAAGCCTGGAAGGCATTGTGCTAAATAATGTGTGCCCATTACTGCAGGGCAAGGGCCTCAAGCTTTTGGGAAGGAAAAAATATATATACATATACATGCACATATATATGTGTATGTATGTGCATATGAATACACACACACACACACACGCAGAGCTTGTAATCCCAGCACTGGGGAGACTGAGGGTGAGGTAGGAGGATCCCAATAAGCTCAAGGTCCTGGGTTACAGATATATACATGTATCTGTACATATATATGTATATATGTATATAATTTCTGACATATACCATTTATATATACATGCTTTATATATGTATATTATATCATTTGGACTTACATGTCATCAACAAAGCCCTGTAATATTGTCGGATGTCAATATGTGTGGAAACCTGCTCCTTAAAGGCGTACTACCAACAGACAGCATGTATGTGAAGAAAGAGACAGACACTGGGGAACAGCGATACTTTCTATCATTAATGTCTTTATTATATATCTTCTGCCCCCATGCTCCCCCACCAGAGTAAATGTATAGTAGCTCCTGGTGTTTGTAACATAATATCCAAATATGCTCCTCTAATCCAGAGTCTTAGAACAGAAAGACAAGCAGGGGTTATGTGCTCTCTCTCTAGTCCTCATGTGACATCTTTTGAAGAAAACCTGAGGAGCAGACTTGGTAGCACACGCTTACAGGACAGCACCTCTCAGCACTTAGGAAGTAGAGGCAGGAGGATCAGAAGTTCCAGGTTGGGGCTGGAGGGATGGCTCAGTGGTTAAGAACACTGACTGCTCTTCCAGAGGTCCTGAGTTCAAATCCCAGCAACCACATGGTGGCTCACAACCATCCATAATGAGATTGGATGTCCTATTCTGGTGTGTCCGAAGACAGCAACAGTGTACTCATAAATAAAAATAAATAGCCGGGCAGTGGTGGCGCATGCCTTTAATCCCAGCACTTGGGAGGCAGAGACAGGCGGATTTCTGAGTTCGAGGCCAGCCTGGTCTACAGAGTGAGTTCCAGGACAGCCAGAACTACACAGAAAACCCCTGTCTAAAAAACCAAAAAAAAAAAAAAAAAAAAGAACACTGACCACTCTGCCAGAGGTCCTGAGTTCAATTCCCAGCAAGATGGTGTCTCACAACCATCTGTAATGGGATCCGATGCCCTCTTCCTGTTTCAAAAAATAAAATAAAATAAAATAAAATAAAATAAAATAAAATAAAATAAAATAAAATAAAGAAGTTCCAGGTTATCCTCTGCTGCTTACTGAGTTGAGGGCAGCCTGAACTACATACGACCTAGTTTCATAAACAAACAAAAAAACAGAATGACCATTGGGATTAATATTGAGCTTCATACTGAAAGAGCATGTATCCCAGGACAACCAGGAATCTTAGGCTTGTAATTATGCCAGGTGCAGGAAGCCTCGCTTGCTTCAGTCTCCCAGAGTTGCCCGCTGTTATCATTTTCCAAGGGTCTTGGCTTTCTCATCCAGAATGATCCTCTGATGACAACCACGCACCCTGGCAACATGTGGCAAATCCCCACCCACAGAGTCTTAGGAACACAGAGACTGTTTTTCAACCTCCACAGTCCCCTTTCACCCAGGCTGGTTTCTCCTCGGTTACACAACACTCTTGAGAGCATGGACAGTCTCTGTCTCTCCAGGCAGCCCCACAGGCCAGCCATCATATCTGTAATTCTGTTTTCGGCAGGCATAATTACTAAGGAACAATCTAGACGTCCTAAGTTATTTCCTCCATGAGTCCAAGATTCCTCCAAGATGAACTTTTACCTGGTCATGCATGTGACTCAATGCCTTTCTCAATTTCCAGACTCCCTTTGTTACAGGCAAGCAACAAACCACAAACCCTTGCCACAAACCACAGCTCGCTCTCTTCCCATCCCCTACTTATTTAGCCAGTTCTTTTTCAAGCTCATTTCTTGCTTATAGAAAGACTCCTGCCCAGCATGGTGGCCCACTCCTCTAATCACAGCACTCAGGACGGAGAGGCAAGTGGATCTCTGTGAGTCTGAGGTCAGCCTGGTCTACAAAGTGAGTTCCAGGACAGCCAGGGTTACATAGACAGTTTGTCAAAAAATCAAGCAAGCAAGCAAGCAAGCAATACTGCCACATGTATCTAAAAGCAGCCTGTAGCTCAGGCTGGCCTCAACTCAGCAAGTAGCAGAGGCTAACCCAGAACTTCTGATCCTTCTGCTTCGACTTTGTAAGTGATGAGAGGTGCCAGTCTGTAAGTGTGTGTTACCAAGTCTGGCACTCAGTTGGCTCAAATCGATATTTGGTGATTAATCTGATTTCCAAGTGGCTGAAAGACTCACCAGCAGGTCCCAAAACGAATGACTCTGTGTTTTGTTCCTGGTACTATTACTCAATAATATTTTTCTATTTTTCTTTTTTTTTTTTTTTAAATTTTTTTGAGCCAAGATCTCCTGGAAGCCAGGCTGGCTGAGAACTAACTCACTGTGTCAGAACTTCTGCTCCTCCCAATCTGCTTCTCCAGCGATGAGATCACAGAAACATGAACCGCCACACCCATTTGAGTTTTGTTTTGCAGCACCAAGGGCTTTGTGCATGCTAGACAAAGTCTTCACCAACCAAACTATGTCCGCAGCCCACATTAGTCCATTCTTAAAACATGTTGTTAGAGATACGTTGTTCTTGTAGCAGACAACCTTCCTCCCACCAAACCCACCACACTCTTGATTTTCTTGCAGAAAACAGAGTGCTCATGTCTCTCTCAGAGTATGTGTCAAATACATGATTTGGTTTGGCTCCTTATTTCTCTCTTATTTGTCGGTCCTGACTGAAGAGGGCACCATGTCTTTCTTGGTCGCATACTAGGAAGAGAAGAGAAATAAGTAAACTTTAGCCAGTTCTTTTTCCAGTTCATTTCTTGCTTATAGAAAGAATCCTGCCCAACATGGTGGCCTATACCTCTCATCCCATCACTCAGGAGGGAGAGGCAGGTAGATCTCTGTGAATTTGAGTCCAGCCTGGTCTTCAAAGTGAGTTCCAGGGCAGCCAGGGATACATAGACAGTGTGTGTGTGTGTGTGTGTGTGTGTGTGTGTGTGTGTGTGTGTGTAGAGAGAGAGAGGGAGGGGAGAGTTGGATGAGTGGATAAGTGAATGGAAGGGTAGGTGGATGGATGGATGGGTAGGTGGTGAATGGTTGGGTGGATGGATGGATGAAGGGATGGGTAGATGGTGGATGGATGGGTGAGTAGATGGATGGATGGTAGATGAATGGGTGGGTAGGTGGGTGGATGGATGATGAGTGGATGGAGGGGTGGTGGATCCATTATACACACACACACACACACACACACACACACACACATATATATATAGTCCATTCTTAAAACATGTTGCTAGAGATACGTTGTTCTTGTAGCAGACAACCTTCCTCCCACCAAACCCACCACACTCTTGATTTTCTTGCAGAAAACAGAGTGCTCATGTCTCTCTCAGAGTACGTACATATATATGTGTGTGTGTGTGTGTGTACACACACATATAAACACACACATATATACATATTCATCTCTCAGAGTACTTGTCAAATACATGATTTGGTTTGGCACATCTTCCGAGTGCTGTGATTGAAGGCGTGCGCCACCACACTTAAGTACATAGTAGCTTTTAATGCTTCCAGCCATATTGACAACTGCTCATTTTCCATTGACCAAAGTAAGATCATGCAATCAGGTTCAACATCAAGGCGGTAGGGACGTCTACTCGTGTGCAGGAGATACTGCATGGCAGCGATGGATGTGCATTGCTGTTACAGGAGCACAGATGCTGGGAAACATTCACGGATGCTCACGACAGGCCATTGAGAATGTTGTTGTTCAAGATGGCTGGCCTGAAATCCTCCATGTGGATCAGGCTGGCCTCAAGCTCTTAGAGATCTGCCTGCCTTTGCCTCCCAGTTGAGATTTAAAATCACAAAACACACTGGGCCCCCAAAAAAGCTATCCTACAGGGATAGCTCTCCCCATCTCCCCCCCCACACACACATACACACACACACACACACACATAAATACAAGGGAGACTAGAATAGACACAGCAGGATCAGAACAGCAGTAGAGTCAGGGAAGGTAATCAGAAGTTCCATTTTCATAGTCTGTTATTATAAAACAGAAAATTATCCAGAATTACCAATGACTATGGCCGGGATTTCATAGAGCTATTGTTGTAGGAGTTGAGGAAGGGGAGGCCACCTAAAACAGTGGCCTTCAACCTTCCTAAGGCTGCCACCCTTTAATACAGTACCTCATGTTGTGCTGACTCCCCAGCCATAAAAATTACCTTCGTTGCTACTTCATAACTGTAATTTTGCTACTGTCATGAATCATAATGTAAATATCTGTGTTATCTGATGGTCTTAGGGAATTTCTGTACAAGGGTTTTTTGGATCCCCAGAGGGGTCACGACCCACAGGGTGAGAAACACTGACCTAGAGAAACTTTGTGGAATGAGAGGGGCAGGGGACAGAACCCTGAGGAGCCCCTGTATTCTGGAAGGCTATGAGAAGAGGAGACCGTGGAGGGATGTGAGGAATGCTCGCATCCTAGAAGCCATAGAGGTTTTAGAAGAGGACAGTCACCCCTGTACACAGCTGGCTTCCCTGCTTAGGTGACACATGGGCATTGTAAGTAAGTCTAAGACTATGCTCACCATATCTCCTTTAAATCTTCTACCTCCGCCATGCTGTGCCCCCATGCAGCTGACCTGGGGTTTCTCTGGGTTCATCCTAGTGGCCAACATCCATTCCCTATTTCTTTCTCCTTCCCGTCAGGGCTGCTGTTCTTGAGACCTCCGTTCACCTGTCTCTGCACATCCTTGTGCTTCATGGAACTCACTGCCAACCCCAGAGGAGGGTCCTGAGTAGTCTAGTTTAATGACAATGTCTCCGGTCCTCTCACTAATGTCTGGTTTGGTTGTGGTCCTGTGACTCATAGTAATATAAGGGATGTTATGAAAGAGTTTTCTGGGAAAGGGTTTTTTTCCTTTTTTGCTTCTGTGGGAGCGGGAGCCCTGTGGGAAGAGGCCCTCCCTCCCTTCTTCACTTGGGCATGGCTTTGGAATTCACTAACCACAACCTTTCATGCTGGAGAAGAGGACCCTGTGAGTAACAGGAGCAATGTCTATAGTGAAGACTTGAAGTGAAGAACCTTGTCCCTGATGATGCTCAAGGGTATTGAGGATATTTGATCATATGGTGAACCCCAAGACTGTGTCTCTAGGTATGGCTCAGACCTTAGCTCACACCTTTAATCCCTCTGGCTGGGATACAGACATGCCCTTAGTACACACCTTTAATCCCAAAAAATGAAGGTAAAGTTAGTTTGTAGACAGGAGCACTCATGTTTGAAAGTGATGTCTAATTGAGTGGCAGACAAAGTGACGAATCAGAGAAAGATTTAACAGAATAGGCTATGCCCAACTCTCATGAGAACAGAGCAGAAAGGAAAGCTATAAGAGGAAGCAATTGAGAGAGAGAGAGAGACAGAGAGAGAGAGAGAGAGAGAGAGAGAGAGAGTTTTACTAGGAAAGTTTTGTAGAGACAGGTTGAAGAGAATACAAGTTAGACACGAGCAAAGACAGAATGAACCAGAGAATGAGAAGAAGCCAGAAGATTAGAAAAGATTGGTAGGGTTAGTTCGACACCAAACAGAGCCAAAGATCAGAGGCCAAGAGAGAAGCCAGATTGAATCAGTCAACTTGGAGAGGAGTTTGAGCCAGAACAGCTGAGTTGAACCAGCCAGCCAGAGTTCAGAAAGAACTAGAAAGGGTGAGCCTATTCAGCAGCAAGTCTCAAAGGCTGAAAATATTCTAGGCCTAGATTAGATTGTACGGGAGGCTGGAAGCTCCCAGGACTAGGCCTAAGTTAGCAGTCTGAGACAGTAAGTCTCCAAGAAGACAATTGCATCAGGAGAATAAAAGTTACTGTTCCACATGGGTTTTATCTTCCCCAGATGAATAATTCAGAGAATGAATGTGGTGTAGGACCCCAGGATGAGCCATCCTTGACTGACCGTGAACCAAAGGTGAAGAGGGGAGGGCCTCTTTTAGAAAGAAATATGTAACAGGGCATTCCCATTTGAGAGGTTGGCTGGGCCAATGAGGGGAGCTGCTTCCTGCTCCCAGGGAAATCCACAGCAAGAGAGTCATATTTACATTCCTCTGCTCTCTCTGCCTCTCTCCTCAGGCATAAACACACACACACACTCACACACACACACACAAGCAAATACAGCTACTCTGATATTACTGATGTTAAATATAAGGATAAACAAATAGAAAAGCCCCAGAGGTCATTCTTGGAAAAGCAAAGTGACAAATAATTCCATTCAGAAATGAAGTTTTATAAGAGGAAAGTACTCAAGGCAAGGCCTTGACTGGGCCTTGAGGTAGGAGGAAGAAAGCATTAGACAGAAAACGGTACACTGGATGAAAAACAGCCATACCACCTTCAAGGGACTGTGTGTTTTAACCTTTAAAACCCGAAGAATAGCTTGGTTTAGAGGAGAATAAGGGTGTGGGGGAAGAGGGGGAAGATAACAGAGAGAGCCAGAGAAGTCTCTTCAGAGCAGATCCTGAGGCAATCCCCTAACAGAGGAAACGGCAGAGATGTATAAGCTATCTGCTTGCCTCACACCTTCCTCTCTGCATGCTGGTCTAGCTCCTGCCCTTCGGGCTAACCTCGGTGGGCTACCTCTGGGAATTCATTTCTGATACCCCTCAAGCTGTCTCCTAACCTTTTTGACCAACTATACGGATTCCCATTGTAGGAAGGATGGTGCCACATTGTGATTGTCCCCCACTTTGGCCTTCGAAGGAAGGTGGGGAAGTTCATAACCGTCCCTGACAATGTTCAATAGATCCTAAGATTTTTTTTTTTAAAAAAAGTCTATTTCTTTTATTGTGTGTATGTGAGTACACTGTTGCTGTCTTCAGACACACCAAAAGATGGTTGTGAGCCACCATGTGGTTGCTGGGAATTGAACTTGGAGCTTCTGGAAGAACAGTTAAGGTTAAGAACATGGCTCTTAACCTCTGAGCCATGTCTCCAGGGTGGATACTAAGATTTTTAATGAACCTGTCCATCCTGCGATTTGTCAGAAATAAACAAACTTCACCATTTTGGAACAATTTTAAAGAAAGCATTTATTAAATATTAAATAACTGACAAAGAGATAGACTTTTGTCAGGATCATTTCCAAGAATTTCTCATCTGAGAATGGCCTTGTGCCATGTGTTGCAGATACTTATAAAGACAAATGCATAGGCCACCATTATTTCCCATGAGGCATTGCTATTTCCCAAGAACTACAATTCCCAGCATTCCAGGAAGTTACTTGGTTCCTGGCAGGTGGGGTTTACAGGTTAATTTTGGGAATTACAAACCCTGCTAAAGTTATGTTTTATCTAAGCTACCCCTTGTCTTAGTCACTGTTTTATTTCTGTGAAGAGACACCATGGTCAAGACAACTCTTACAGAGGGAAGCATTTAATTAGGGGTTTGCTTCCCACTTTAGAGGTTGGTCCATGATCATCACTGTGGAAAGGAGATGGGCACGGAGCTAGAGCAGTAGCTGGAAGCTTTACATTCTGATCCCAGGCAGGAGAGAGAGAGAGAGAGAGAGAGAGAGAGAGAGAGAGAGAGAGAGAG
>NW_021604714.1:2734646-2768743 GCF_004785775.1 Grammomys surdaster | reverse complement strand
GAGAGAGAGAGAGAGAGAGAGAGAGAGAGAGAGAGAGAGAGAGAGAGGGGATTTGACATGGGCTCTTGAAATCTCAAAGTCTACCCCCAGAAACACACTTCCTCCAAAAGGGTTGCAGCCTGGGATTCTACTTAACCTCAGGATTCATGGTCCATCAGATAAGCGACATGTTCTCAGTTTGAGACTCTGCTCTGGCTCTCCCACCGTTTCCCCTTCTCTCTGGGTACCTTAGATCCTCTCTCAAGAATTCTAGTGTCCAGTTAAGGCTTTTTGATATCAAGGAGGCTTTGGCTTCCTGCTTTATTAGACACCATGAATACTGAAAAGATCATTTAAAATGTTGTGTAAGGGAAAGAGAAGTAGATCATTGGTTAGGAACACCTGCTGTTCTCCCAGAGAAGCTAACTTCAATTTCCAGCATCTGACATTAGGTGGCTCACCACTAACTCTGGCTCTTGGGGTGAGGATTCAACTCTTTCTTTGGCCTCTACCACCATGTACACATAATGGCATACACTCACAAGACACATAGGTATATACATAATAAAAGAAAATATGCTGGGGATTGGTGTATTGCTATGTATACACGCGCTAAATTCTGAATCCTAAGATCTGGTTGCCTTCAGAGGAGTGCATTCTCAAGTATCCCAGCCTTTGCAAGGTTGTGCAAACCTTGTTCTCTAGTTTAAAGCTGATTGGTTAATAAGAGGCTAGAGCCTGTGATTGGGCAGTTTTTGTTCTCTAATTTAAAGCTGATTGGTTAATAAGAGGCTAGAGCCTGTGATTGGACAGTAGAGAGAGAAAGGCAGGATTTGAGGATCGGATGAGGCGGGTCTCAGGAGAGACCAAGGGGAAAGCAAGGAAGAAGATAGAAGATGAGGCCCACATGAGGCTGAGTGGATCGTGAGCACATGACCAGGAGAAGTGGACCCAGACGACAGGCTGATAGCGCAGAAGCAGCCTGGGCGAGCCTCGAACACCGAGTAACACGAGTCATATGGCTTGGGTATAGGCTAGAATAGCGTAGAACCTGCCCAATCACGGTTTACAGCTCATAAATAAAATACCAGATTTCTGAAGTCAGGCGTGGTGGTCCACACTCACCAACCCATTATTGGGGGCATGAAGACAGAGGATCAGGAGGTCAAAGTCATCCTCAGCTACACAGCGGGTTTGAGGCCAGCCTAGACTAAACAGGACCTTGTCTAAAAAGCAAAACAGGCTGGAGACATGGCTCTACAGTTATGAGTACCAGCTACTGTTTTGCTTGGTTGGGTTTGTTTGTTTTTGTTTGGTTTGTTTTTGACATTTCTTTGTATAGCCCTGGGTGTCCCGGAACTCATTCTGTAGACCAGGCTGGCCTCGAACTCAGAGATCCACCTGCCTCTGCCTCCACCTCCAGAGAGCTAGGATTAAAGGCCCGACTGAGAGCACTTACTACTCTTGCAGATGACTCCGGTTCATCCCCACCACCCCCCTACACACACACACACACACACACACACACACACACACACCCGCATCCCTCTAGCAGCTCCAGGAAATCCAGTATCTTCTAGCACCAGTGAGCAGTCGCTCCCACATGTGCATACCCTCCATGGACACACATACACATACTATTAAACTGCCTGCTCGGCCTCGCAGGTGCTCGGATTAAATGTTTGCATCACCATGCCCAGCCGTTTGTTGTTGTTGTTGTTGTTTTGTTTTGGTCTTTGGTTTTTGTTTTTTTGAGACAGGGTTTCTCTGTGTATCCCTGGCTGTCCTGGAACTCACTCTGTAGACCAGGCTGCCCTCGAACTCAGAAATCCACCTGTCTCTGCCTCCCAAGTGCTGGGATTAAAGGTGTGTGCCACCACCGCCCGGCGTTATTGTTGTTTTTACTCTTAAAAAAAATTAAAACAGACTAAGCCCACTGGACAGCAGTCTACAAAGCCTGCCGAGTTTCTTGGTCTCTCCTTCTATATAGACTTGGAAGCAATGTCCACATCTTAACAACACTCTGGCTCCATCAGTGAGCATCCCCTGCGGCTTAGAGGGGCATCACAAATTCTCTGTCTTCTTGAAGGAGCTGGATGTTTTTGCCTGAAAGTCACACCCACCACCTTTTCTTCACGACAGAAGACACAAAAGGAGAGAAACTGCCGAGGGACCTAAACTAAAAAATGAGACACTCAGACCCTCTCACAAAGTTTGTTTTCTGCAAACTACGGCAGAGGTACCAGGATCGTTTTCCAAAGACCTGGAAAGGGGGGAAATAAAGACGTTGATTATGGCGAGCCAGGGCATGTGGGTTTAGAGGACCACCGGACAAACACGGGTCCTTCCCTGGGAGCCAGGAGGGCAATGAAGGCTCCTCAGAGTCTGGTTACTCTGACCTCTGCACAGAAGGGAAGACGGGGGGCGGGGGGGGCGCTGGGGGTCGGATAGCAAATACCCCTCAAACACAGGGTGATTTAATACTTCCACTGGCCATTTTGTAGATAAACTCACTTCTCCAAATGGCTAAGCTTGGGTTTTTCCATCCATGTTTATTGGCCTACATGACAACAGCAACATTTGTTGGTGGCCGGATTCGAAGACCAGGCCGAGAGGCAGTTAGCAAGAGAACACAAACAACGGGGGCAGGATATGACGGTCAGGCCAGGAGTCTTTGCTCCTTCGGTGACCACAGGGCAAGGGATCTGGGGGTCCCTGGAGGGCTTGCTGTGGTGTTGGACCAGGCTGTATTTGTACCTTGGGCTGCTGGTGTTCCTTCCATCTCAAATCTTTGGAAACCTTTGAATGTGGTGGAAATGTGGCCGGGGACCAAAGCAGCAGCCCGGAGCCTGTGGCTGGCTGGGTTTATTTTTAGGATTATAGGAAACCTCCATCAAGCCTCTTGGTTTAGTTCTGAATCTCAGTTTCTCAAATGAAGGAGAGAACAGGTCGCTGCAGTCACAGAGAGGAAAGACCAGGGCACGAGTCTTCAGTTCGTGTTCCATTGATAAGCAAGAGACAGAAAGCACTTGGTACCATGCCTGAGGTATACGCATGTGTGCATGCATGCCTGTGTCTGTGCATGCAAGCATTGCATGCATGAGTGTGTGTGTGTGTGTGTGTGTATGACTTCAGGTGCATGTGTGCAACAGCGTACTTGTGGAGGTCAGAGGTCAACTTTGTGGAAACACCTATCTCCTTCGACGGCAGGTCTCAGGGATTGAACTCAGGTCTCTGGATTTGCGAAACAAGCACCTTTACCCACCAAGCCCATGTCTGCAGTGTAACAAGCACTGAATAAAATGCTTTGACTTGACCAGACATGTAATTGCTAAAAGTCAGTAGCATTTTGCTACATATTAACCCTTTATTCAACCATCCCTCTCCTGTCTCATGGGCTACGCACATTTTGTTCCCTCTGGCTGGCTCTGGCTTTCCACTCTGGCAAGCTAGCCATATAGCTTCTTCTCTCTATTAAGATTTTTGTTTTCAAATGTTACCACCTCCTTGGAGAGGCCATTCCAAACCCTCCAAAACTAGCCTGTTTATTTTGCATAAACTCATTGATTTTTATTTTAGACATAATCGTACTATATAGCTTTGGCTGGCCTAGAACTCTCTTTGTAGACCAGACTGGCTTCAAACTCACAGAGATCCACCTGCCTCCGCCTCCCAAGTACTAGAATTTGAGGCTGTATAGACCCATTCTTGATGATAGGCCTGTAATGTCAGCCTGTGGCATTTAGTTAGTTCAAAGCCAGCCAGGGCTACCTAGTGAAATGAGAGTCTTAGAAACCAAGATAATTGGGCTGGAGAGATGGCTCAGAGGGTAAGAGCACTGACTGCTCTTCCAGAGGTCCTGAGTTCAAATCCCAGCAAGCATGATGGTGGCTCACAACCATCTGTGATGGGATCTGATGCCCTCTTCTGGTGTGTCTGAGGCTACAGTGTATTCATATACATCAACTAGAAACCAAGATAATAATAATTATGAGGGCTAACCTTTGTCAGCTTGACTGGATCAGGAATCACCTGGTAGACACACCTCAGGGTGTGTAAGTGATGTTGCTTCCAGCAAGGAGCAAGGTTTAACTCAGGAGGGAGCTTCATGCATGGGCTGGGGTCTCTGACTGAATAAACAGGGAATATGAAGAGAGCAAGCAGAACTCCAGGATCCATCTTTTTCTCCTTCAGCATCCATCTTTCTCTTCTTCCTGGATGCAGATGCAGTGTGACCAGCAGCCTCATCCTCTTTCACCATAGCTGGACCACTCTTGCTACCATAACTTCTCACCATACTGAACTGCACCTATAAACCGTGAGCCAGAACGACCTTTCCCGTCCTTTAGTTGCCTTGGTCAGTTACGATGTCACAACACCAAGTAACTTAAAAATTGTTGCTTAAAATAAAAAGCCATAAAGGACGGTCAGTAGGCACATGAGAAGATACCTAACATCACTACTCATCAGGAGAACTTTAAAAAGAACAATAATCCTAAGGGTTGGCAAAAAAAAAAGAGAACAATTATAACTCAACTACAGTGCCTGTGAGAACAAACAATAATGCTAGAATGTGCCATTTCGAGAAGACAGATGTATATACACAGAGCACATCCCAGGAACCCCCTCCCTATTCACCAAGACAACTGAACATATGTCTATGTGGAAGGGCGTGTGCAGGAATGACCACAGCAGCTTCGCCCATGATAATCGAATTGCTAACCCAAATCATGGTCACCTGGTGAGCAGATAAGACCGTGTCGCAACACAGAACGCAATGGAGTACTACTCAGCCTCAAAAAAAGGAAGAAACTGAGAAATACTATGAGGTGAGCAAACCTCAGTCATCCTGTCAAATGAAAGAAGACAGGCTCAAAATGCTGTCCATGGTCTGATTCCATAATCACGAGAGAGGGGTGATTTTCTGGGATCAGGGAGAAGGAGCATGATGGAGCATTTCAGAAGGATGAAAATATCTTTGGCGAACCAAATATACAATTGCTAAGATGCCCTGAATGGTCAGAGTAGACAGGTGAATCATAGCATGTGGTATCCCCCCATAAGGATGCTCAAAAAATTTAAATATATACACACCTATGTTCACAAACCGAATGTGTGTCTCCCACACAGTTGAAGTGCTTTGCTTTTTCTTCTTTGCTTATCTATATTTTGTGAAATTTCCACCATGCTTCTGCAGGGGAACATTTGTAAAGAAACAAGCAGCCAGCGGTAATTGGGTTATTCACCAAGGAATCTGTTTTGCTTCAACATTGTTTGCTTGCGATGAAGCCGCCGGTCACCTCTTTCTCATCTGTCTTTTCTCAATGGCACTTCTGAAAGGTGAGCTGAGGAAAAGGGTACAAAGAGGTCCAGAGTCTAATAGCAATGCTTTGTCCTTCCAGCCCAGGGCTTGGCTCGCACCTGGTTTCGGGATGAATGCACAGTAGCTTAATGATAGGGGGGCTCCTGGCTGCTTTTGCCAGTTCCACCTTCTATTCCAACCCAAGTCAGCCCATGAATTCTCCAGGCCCCTAGAGAAAGCTGGCGGCCCAAGGCTGACCAGTCTGTGGTTTGTGGGCCCTGGTGGGCACCGCCTTCCCACACATTGGTCAGATGTGTTCGCATGGTCTTGGCCAAGTCAAGAGCCCATTCATCTGTGGAGACCACTTGGAGAAGGAGTACCCTTGTAGCACATGGCACAGAAGGATGCGGTGTCCCTCTAAGAGCCCCCTTGGGTAGGGCTCTCAATGCACACAGGTCTCTGGGTTCCCTTCCCCATCACAGACTGGTCATCTCCAAACTTTCCATCCATGAAAGGAACAGTCACCTCAGGAGACCTGACGGGTCACAAATGGAACACGGCTGCTCAGGGAGGTCTTCCTTGATTGTACTTGAGTGCTGCAGGCACAAGAGGCGCGCTCAGACCCACGTGTCAGGACGCAGTGATCTCGTGAGGCTGACCAAGGTACAGTTATAAAAAAAGGATCATACAAATATCTTGTGAACAGAACATACAATTTTTTTTTATTCTCTAACCAAGAAGGAACACAGAAGAGGGGGACGCAGAGCAGCTGGGTTGAGCAAAGGCTTGGTTACCCCTAAATGTCAAGTCGAGACAAGTGTTGGGGGTCTCCATTCTCGGTACTCACACAAGTATTATTTTCAAGACATGGGTTTATTATCTAACACCCCCCCCCCCATGCATACATAGTGAGTTGTAACAGCTGAACCAGAAACAAGAACACACTGCTGAAGAAAGATATCACATAGACACACAATGGAATAGTGTCTAGCCACAAAAGGAATGGAATTCTGACCCAGGCAACAACACGAGTGGAGCTTGAAAGGTATGCCTGTGTTGTAAAAGTCACAAAAGGAAAAATACTGAGTGTTTTCATTTGTAGGGAAGGAACCACAGAAGTGTCAAATTCAGAGAGAAAGGACAGTGGCTGAGAGAAGCGGGGAGGAGCAGGGATGGGGAGTTGGGATCTATGGATCCAGTTTCCATTTAGGCTAATACAGTGCTAGAAAGAGTGTGTGTTACACTGCAACATGAATACTCAGTGCCCCTGAACTGTTGTTCACTTTAAAACAGCTAACGGGGAAGTTTGTGCACGGGTGTATTTTAACACATGTACAAAGAAACAAGCCCCCAGCATTCACACACTGCCGGCTTTTTGAGACGTGCCTGTCAGTATTCCGACCAAGCCCGCGGGCAGGCAGGTGCTGCCTCTGCTCTTACTCAAGTAAAGACAAGGACAACGATTCACAGGGACTGCCGCCTGTGTCAGGTTTCGGAAACCATGGACTCTCAAAGTGGAGAGTCTGGGGAAACTAAGGCAGAGGCCTTGGTGGACAGGATTTCTGAGGAGAGCTGTGATTTTGTCTCCAGGAGGCCACGCTGAAAGGCCAAGGCAGAGAGCAGACTGTAACTCCCAAAGCTCCCAGGGGACACAGGGACAAGGTTGACACGGTCCTTGGTCTGGCCTATTTTTAGAGCCCAGAGTCACAAGTCTTCTGGGTAAACAGCCGGCAATTCTCAGGCCACTGTGTCATACTAATACAGTACCAGCATTGAGGGCCTTGCAGAGTACCAACTCAGACCACCTCTCACCTGCCTACACTTGTAACTCCCAGGCTCCCGGAGCAGGCAGCACCATGCGTTTGGGAGCTTGGCAGACTCCTCAGTATAGTAATATAAGCCGGAAGTCACAAGGCCAACACAATGGAGATGGTTTCCTGCCCCTGCACTAGTACTCAGATTCATTCCTTGGCGTTCGTTTTCATCTTTAGACAAGAAGTCCCCCCTCCCCCGCCATGCCCACCTTCTCTGAAAGGCAGGATATAGTTCAAGCCATCCAAGGTAAGCCTAATCCAGACACTGCTGTCTGTGGCCCTGTGACCCTGGCCCTACTGGGCCTCAGTCACCTTGTGAAATGGCAAGAACATTTTATGAGTCAGATGACGGTGTTCAGAGACATGGTTGGACATGTACATCCAAACCGTGAGGCAGTTTCTTCTGCCGCCGTGGCCATTGGCTTAGGACAGACCTAGGAACAGCAAAGGGCCAGCCAGAGCGTGTTAAGGAACCAGTAAGAGCTCAGAGCCCCAGATCCCAGAAATCTCACCCTTTTTTTTTTTTTTTTTAATTCCTAAGATTTCTGGCAACTGTGGTAATGAAGGTGAGAACGTGTCCAGTTAAGTGCACACTATTGAAACTGCAGGAGAAATCGGCAGGGGCAAGCCATTTCCTCATCTCCTGGAGAGAAGCTTTGCTCCGCCACGGTGGATGAGAGCTGAGGTGCATGCATCTATCAAGATGATTGCAGGCCTACTGGGTGACAGCTGAGGTGCATGCATCTGTTAAGATGATGGCAGACCTACTGGGTGAGAGCTGGGATGCATGCAGGCTCTCCTGCTCTCCTCTGCACTGTGGAAGGGTTTGTGTTTGCCTTGCAGGGGACTCCCCTCATCCCAGCTGACCAGCATCTCCTTCCCAGTAAACAAGGAAGAAATGTCCAGACGAAGGTCATGCTCACAGGCCCGTTAAGGTATTTCCAGAGGGGAGAGTTGACACTGTGCTGTCTTCCTTAAACCCCCTTGCCTGGGACCCATGAGCTGTTGGTACTGCCGGAAGCTCTGTCTGGCTTTAGGGTGGTGGAGGTAAGGGGAGGGGAGTCTCTCTTAGGCTCAACCCAGAGCGTCCCCAAAATCTAAATGGGCTTCCTAGGGTTCTTCCTGTAGCTGCTCAGTTGTGACATGCTGAAATGGGTATGACCCTGGACACTTCCCGGAATAAAACAAACCAAGTAAAACACTGGCAAGGAGAGCTTGGACGTTTCCCAGGAATTGAAGGGCCAAGGGGAGCTGCCTCGGCAACACAGCACAGGGGACTCCATCACAGGGGCTCAGTGTGTAGACAGAGGTCATCTCTTCCTAACCACCCAGTGACACATTTTTCCTGGGGAGACTCACTGGAGTCTGGGTCAAGTGGGATTCCCAACGGTGAGACCTTGTCACCTCTCCCTCACTGTCTCGGCTTTTTATCAAGGAGGAATCTTGGCACCTTCTTCTAATACTGCTATTGTGCCTTGGGCATCATAGTTAAGGGGCAGGGCCACCGGCCTACTGGACCCCTCCTCTCTGGACCATCTCAAATGTTCCAGGCTGGGATGGTGAGGGGCATGTGGTTGCAGCCAGGCCCTTCCCCCGGACCATCCTGGTGGGCCACACGCCCATTGCGCAGTGGCAGCCGGCCAGGCCCTGGGACCCCGCTGCTGGGGCCAGACTCTGATGGCAGGCCCGAGTCGCTGGGTTGAACGTCCACCACCATCCGCCTGCGCAGGAAGCGGCCGGGCCGCTCGGAGTAGGCTTGCTTGTGGGCGGCCCATGGAGGCCAGCAGAGCTGAGCCCGGAAGGCAGCCTGGAAGCCGCGGCGGAAGTTCTCGTTGAAGTAGCCGTAGATGATGGGGTTGGCGCTGCTGTGGAAGAAAGCCAGCCAGTGTGCCAAGGGGAAGGCGTAGACGGACAGCAGGTGCAGCTGAAGCTCGCTCAGCTCTCCGTAGTCGATGAGCAGCAGCAGCACCCAGAGTGGCAGCCAGGACAAAGTGAAGAAGAGCGCCACCATGACCAGCATGTGCACCACGCGGGCCCTGCGGCGCGACGCGCGGCCACCCTCGGCCACCGCTTCCTCCGCGTCGCGCGCTGGACCGGGGGCCTGGCACAGCTTGCGCGCGATGCGCGCGTACATCACCACGATGAGCGCCAGCGGCGCCAGGTAGATGTGCGCGAAGAGCACGGCGGTGTAGACCTTGCGCATGCCCTTCTCCGGCCAGGCCTCCCAGCACGAGTAGAGCGGGTAGGAGCGGTTGCGAGCGTCCAGCATGAAGTGATGCTCCTCTCGCGTGACGGTCAGAGTGACCGCCGAGGGACACATGATGAGCAACGCCAGAGCCCAGATCACCGCGATGGTGAGCAGCGCCTTCCGGAGGGTCAGCTTCTCGCGGAAAGGGTGCACGATGCAGCGGAACCTGCAGCCCGGGGGTGGGAGGAGAAGCAGAGGCGTCTGGGAGGGTCCCTGGAGGCCCAGGAGGGCAGAGCTGACCTGGTTAGGGATTACTGGAAGAGGACACTGACTTTCATCATCCTCCTTGAGGCAGTTTCTGGTGCTACTGGAATACACCTGACATACATCACTACACTTAGGCAGCATCCCGGGACAGCTTAGACAATAATCAGGTTATTTTACAAGTAAATTGGTTTGTCAATAGCGAAGGAGGCAGCTCTGTCCGGCTAAATTGTTCTGGAGCCCAGGCTGGATTTAGGTGGATTTAGCCTAGCGGAATAGACGAAGAGGAAGAAACAGCCTCTCACTAGAAGCTTAGATCTTTATTTTAGGACGGGTTAGCTGGCAGTGTTAAGTGTTCAACCCAGGACAAGCTCCTGAGGTTCCAATTTACCATATCAAAGCGGACCTGGCCACCAAGATCTCCCAGCATCCCTCGGTCCTACCTGTTACAGGGTATGTCTAGATGGCTAGCTACCCTGAACTCTCCAGCCCTGGAACCCGGCTTCCCTTCCCTCAGAGGCTCTTCCCTATATAATCCGGACATTTTTGGCGACCCCCACTTCCTTTCGCACCTTTGTCCTCGCTGTTGTACTTGGTTTCCCTCTTTCCCCTCCCTGTTTCCCCACATGGTTCAGGTTCATGACCACTCCGGACTCTCCGAGATGTGCCTGCCTCTGGCTGTTCTCATATCTATAATAAGCTTTCTCCTCCACCATACCTAGGAGCAGTCACAGGCTTTCCTTTTCTTTCTTTTTCTTTTATTCTGTAGCGGTCATCTCAGCCAGTCTGTGTTTGGGAAGCCTGACTAGGCGAATATACAAAGGCTTTTTTTTTTTTTTTTGGGTTTTTCGAGACAGGGTTTCTCTGTATACCCCTGGCTGTCCTGGAACTCACTCTGTAGACCAGGCTGGCCTCGAACTCAGAAATCCACCTGCCTCTGCCTCCCAAGTGCTGGGATTAAAGGCGTGTGCCACCACTGCCAGGCTAAGGCTTTTTGAAAAACATTTATTTAGTGCTTAACTCTTCCTCTCCCTCCCTCTAGCCCTTTCTCCCTCTCCACACAAAAGACAACTTGGCAACAGTCAGCAATCTCTTTCCACCATGTGGTCCTAGCGACTGAATCCAGGTCAAGAGGCTTGGCAGTAACCCCTTTGTCCACTGAACCACTTGACCAGCGAGGGCAACACAAATGTAACAGGTGTCATTTTTAGCTGTTTACCGATTCCCCTGAAAACCTCAGGAGCTGGGATTGGGGGGCGGATCAGTGGTGGAGCATATTGACAGGCCACCCCTGGGTCCTCTTAACCATTATTCTGAAGTGAGAAAAACTATTTGTTAAATCCTGACTGGCCTTCCGGTTAAACGTGAGGTCAGCCAGGCCCTCAGGCACTTAACTGTACAAGCAGAAACTTTTGCTAACCTGTGTTGTTCTGCGTCTGTAACCGCAAGCCTTTCTGCTCCCTGGTCAAACAGAGATACCTCGATCACACAGCTGTGCCCTGTTTTTATTAAAAGTGTATACCTTAGTGCTGGAGAGAGATGGCTCAGTGGCTAAGAGCGCGAACTGCTCTTCCAGAGGTCCTGAGTTCAATTTCCCAGCAACCACATGGTGGCTCACAACCATCTGGAATGGGATCCGATGCCCTCTTCTGGTGTGTCTCAAAATAGCTACAGTGTACTCATATATACTTAAAATAAATTAAAAAAAAATTTTTTTTTTTTTTTGGTTTTTCGAGACAGGGTTTCTCTGTGTAGCCCTGGCTGTCCTGGAACTTACTCTGTAGACCAGGCTGCCCTCGAACTCAGAAATCCACCTGTCTCTGCCTCCCAAGTGCTGGGATTAAAGGCGTGAAAATAAATCAATTTTTAAAAAAAGTTCCTATCTTGTCATGCTTGCTAACAACCATCACAGCTATGTCAACAGGATTCACCACACTTGTGATTTTGGCCTTTGTATCCCTCCACTCACTCAGCTCGGGGCTGCCTCTTTACACTTGTAGTCACAAGTGTTCGATCCCCGTGTGGCTCAGTAAAAACTTCAGATTCATTTAGCTTGCATCCTGCCTTCCTCCTCTTGCGTGAGAACGGCCAGGTACAACAGTGCATACCTCACTGTAAGAAAGTAAGCGTGCAGCATGCCTTTCCTTGTTAGACCAGCTCAGCAATAACTCTTGTCAAGCCCTTGTGAATCTATTTATGGTTTTAGAAATAGGGTCTCCAGCCTGGACTGCCCTCGAACTTCCCGTGTTACAGAGGATGACCTTGAACTGCTAACCTGTCTGCCTCGGTTTCACCTTTCACCCTTACTTGACATTAGGAAAAGTCCCCCAAGGTGTGAAGCAACTGGTACTCGATCACATACCCATCAAGTAACAAGGACTACCTTGGAAATCTGTTAAAGCCTAACTTTGCATAGCCTCTCCTGAAACTGCAAGGAAAAAACCAAACCAAAACAAAAAAACTGTCTCCACCGTAATTATTCTGGGAAGGAGTTAAGGGGTTTTAGCACTTTCTTTTCTAAGTAGGCAGGGCTGGGAGCTGCTGGGGGGAGGTGGAGGCCGCCCCCTGCAGTGGCTTAAATAAAAGCCATTGTTCAACTGCATCTCAAAAGTGAGTGTTACACAAGTGTCCAAAAATGGGTGTAGATCAGTTCCGGAATGGGTGACTGGAAGAGCCAGTTGCTCAAAGGCTTTTCTGGACTTTGGTTTCCTTATCTCCTGAATGGAGCCCGTCTGTAATCCTCCCTGCTCTGTAGGGTGTTGAAGATGAACTGAGACCACCACAATCTGGAGGCATCGTGAATGAAGGAAAACAGACAGACAAACAAAACAAAAATGTACTTGGGCAGCAGAGGCAGGAGGATCAGGAGTTCAAGGTCAGCCTGGGCTGTTTGACAGACACTCCCTCAAACAAACAAACAAAAACCGTAAAACAAGAACACACAGTGAGAAAGAAACAAAAGGGCTGGAGAGATGGCTCAGCGGTTAAGAGCACTGACTGCTCTTCCAGAGGTCCTGAGTTCAATTCCTAGCAGCCACATGGTGGCTCACAGCAATTTGTAATGGGGTCTGATGGCCCCTCTTCTGGTGTGTCTGAGGAGAGCAATGGTGAATACATAAAATAAATAAATACATCTTAAAAAGAAAGGAAGAAAGAAAAGAAGGAATGAAGAAAGGAGGATGTCCTACTTCCCAGAATGCCTTCCCTCCCCCACCTGTACGAGAAACCACCTGTACGAGAAAACAGAGACACTCCTCCTGAAGACTGCCGGTCAGGCGAGTGGAAGGGAAGAGGTGCGCTCCCTTACAAGTCCACAAGGCTCTTTAGGGCAGAACCTGCTTAGACTGCAGGTGTGTCAATGACTGCTGGTCACAGTCGCTCACCTGTGTCCTGCCCTCCTGCCCACTCTGTTATCCCAGCCTGAAAGCACTTGTCCCCTTTCCCACGGTCCAGCCACACCTCGCTGCCTTAGCCTGTACCACCCTGTCCTTCTGGTTTCATAGCATCAGACACTGGAGAACTCTCAAAGTACCGATCTGCAACTCAGTGGCAATCTCTAGGTGGAGGAAACTCCTGGGATGCTTTGGAAAGGCTTCCTGGAGGCAGAGGAGCTGGATAAACTATGACTGGGAGGGGTTTTACATCCTCATGTTATTCAACAATGATAAGAATAACGGTTGAGGGCTGAAGAAATGGTTCATCACTCCTGGAAAAACTAAGGCTCACAACTAAAAAGATAATGATAAAAATTAAGTTAGAAGGCTGGTGAGGTGGCTCAGAGGTTAAGAGCATGGACTGTTCTTCCGGAGGTCATGAGTTCAAATCTCAGCAACCACAAGGTGGTTCACAACCATCTGTAATGGGATCTGATGCCCTCATATGGGTGTCCGAAGACAGCTACAGTGTACTTACATATAATAACTAACTAACTAACTAACCTTTGGGGTGAAGTGAACGGGAGAAGGGAAAGGGAAAAACAAAATTAAGTTAGAGGGGACAGCAGCTCCCATAACCCAGCTATAGTTAGTGGCTTTGTGGAGAGAGAGGTACCCAGCTGTCACGCCAGCTGCGTATCTCACGGAGGTAGGAGTCTGGGTTGGACATATAGAGTATGCACAAAAGCCACGAGTTCAATCCCCAGCATCAAGTAAAATGGGGCATGGTGGGGCATGCCTGTAAGCCTAGGACCAGGCAGAGTGAGGAGGATCAGGAGTTTAGGGTTATCCTCGACTACATAATGGGTTTAAGGCTAGCCTAACAAAAGCAATAAAAAGGGACTTTGGTGGGGGCAGAGGTGGGGAGGAGATGGGAACAGTAGGTTCTAGAAAGAGCAGAGCTGGAAAGGGCTGGAGAGAGAGAGACCAAAGGGAAGATGCCGGTATGTGGAAGAAATGGCGGTATTAGCTGCAGTTTGCACTGGGGGCTAAAAGCTGTCCGTGCGCTTTTAAACACAGTTGTTTGAAGCCTCCAGCCTCTCAGTGAGACATTTACCATTTTACCGCTACAATTCCTGCCACCCGTACAGAACTATTTATAACCCAGAGCAATTCCTAATCTACCTCTGCTGGAGGCGGAGGCTGAATGACCAGAAGTGACTGACATGCAGACTAAGTAAAGCCAGGGCTTCCAGGAACCAGCAAGTGGCTGGGATAAAGAAACAGAAAAGGACCCATCCTTTCCAGCTATGCCAAGTCTGTCTGCAGACAGGGTCCTCCAGCTCTAGCTCCCAGGACTCAAACAAAGGAGAGAGGTGGGATTCCCGATGCCCCGGATGCAGACTGCCTTAAGCTTCTAGCAGACCCCAGAAATTACTACGAGATCTTGTCAGGAGTGGCCTCCCCTCCCAGAAAGGGATGGGGTGGTATTCTCAGCAGATCTCTCCTTTGGCCTTCCAGCTAGCCCAGTGTTAGAGGTATCCCCTTTCTCCGTGCCAGCCCCAGAATTACCCAGAATTACCCAGGGAAGGTTCTCACCTCTCCACAGCAATGGCTACCAGCGTGAAAACCGATGCAGACACGGACATGCCCTGCACCAAGCCGCTCATCTTGCATGTGGCATTGTCAAAAGGCCAACCTGTAAAGACAGAGGTCCCCACAGGGTGAAAGATGCAGAGCACCTGCCACCTAGCCAATGCCTTCCGGAACATGGCTCATTAATTCTTGTGCTGTGAGGGGTCACGAGGTCTCTGTGACCGTCACCGAGGAGTCAATCAGTCCACCAGTGTCAACACTGCTTTTAGGAAGATGGCCTTTAGTTGACAGCTGATTGTCTCTATGACCTTCTAGCCCTGCCTGATGTCTGGAGCCTATTAACCAGCCCAGGAGGGAGGCCATCCCTTCCTCCAAGTTATTATTATCCTGTCATTATTGTCATATATCCATAGTGTATATGTTATTATCACACTCTTATACTGAAGTGGACCAAACAGGTAAATAAACAGGCTGTAGATAAGCAAAGATGTGTGTTCTCACTGAGAACAAAGCTACAAATAAGGGAGGTGAGGGTGGGTTAAAATACATTTTCTGATATCGGATTGGAATCCAAAGTATTACTATAGACCACGGTTTCTGAAATACAGGCAAATGGCTAGACACAGGAGTAAAGGCATAGCTGGGTGTGGTGACACATGTCTTTAATCTCAGCATTTGGGAAACAGAGGCAGACAGATCTCTGTTGAGTTCCAGGCCAGCCTGGGCTACATAGTGAGTTCCAGGATAGCCAAGGCTACATGTGAGACCCTGTCTCAAAAAAATAAAAGACACGTGTCAAAGAACTCTGTGGCAATATGCATGCATTTCTCAGCTCTGTCCCTTTAGTCTAGAATCAAGACACTCGAACACTGAGAAGAACCCCTGGAAGTCAAATCTTTGCTTATAAATATTATACTCCTTGGCCTGTGGAGATGGCTCAGCAGCTAAGACAACTTGTTACTCTTGCAGAGGACTCTGGTTCAGTCCCCAGCACCCATATGGTGGCTCACAACATCCATAACTCTCTAGTTCCAGGAGCCCTGACGCCCTCTTCTGACCTCTGTGGGCATCAGGCATGTGCATGATACTCGCGCATGTATGCAAGCGAAACACGCATGCGCATAAAATAGAAATAATTAATGTACGCCAATCAAAGGAAACAAGGCTTTTAAAGGAACTAGTTCATTCCAGGGCTGATGTAAGAACAACTCGAGGTGATCTAGAACATTCTGTGGAACTAGGAAGGAAGGAAACACTCCAAACATGACGCCAGTGTATGGGAAGGGCACACAGAAGCCAGCCGCAGTGAGCTTTCCAATAGGCAGACCTAGAGCAGTTAAACAACAAAATAAACAATCATGTTGGATTAAAAGCCAGGAAGCAGAGAGCCAATTAGTAAGTACAGAGAATGTGAATCTCATTAAGACGGAACAGGATGGGAAGGAAGCTCTGTTGTGGGCTGCAACACTACGAAGTCGGTACAGAAATATAACGAGCCGTGACATTTGCGTGGTCTCAGAGGATCACCCCGTAGAGTAGTTCATAATTAGGAAGGGGGGAGTGCTGGCTTCACAGCCGAGAGACAGCAGTTACCTAAGCATTCAAACAAAAGACTCTCCTCTCATCTGTGCCTTGCCCACGGATCCACGCTGCTCTCCCCTGAACAGCTCAACTGAATCCAATCAAGGTGTGGGAAGCAGAGGAAGCACGGAAGGAGTGAAGAGCTGAGTAAATGAATATTGTTGACGTGGGCACAGCCATGTCCAGGCTCCAAAGCTTGAACCTATGGGGCACTGGCAAAGCCATTACCCATATATGCCAGGCCCAAGAGGAACGCTTGGCGCCACGCTCCCCACAAATCAGAATATAATGTTTTTTCCTTTTTTTTCTTGTTTTGTTTTTCCGAGACAGGGCTTCTCTGTGTAGCCCTGACTGTCCTGGAATTCACTCTGTAAACCAGCCTGGCCTCGGACTCAGAGATCTGCTTGCCTCTGTGTCCTGAGTGCTGGGATTATACGTGTGTGTCACCAGGCTTGGTTCCAGAGTGTTTATGACTGACTGACCAATGTATGAAAAGACTAGCAACATCTTCCCAGATGTTTAGGATGTTTACAGCCTGAGACTGCTCACCGGCAGAGGCCTCCGACTGAGACTAGCTATGCTCCCCCACCCCAAGTGCTGGACCAAAAGAACATCTCCCTGAGGTTCTGTGTTGCATCTATAGTGCTAGAGAACCCAGCCTGACTCCAGCTTTACTGGGGTACATCTGTCCTTTAAAGAAAAGGGGAAGTGGTTGTTTTACAGATGCCCTAGTCACCTCCACACCAAGAGTCAAGGATCCCAGGACCAAAGCGCAGGTCCAGCCATCAGAGGAAACAACAAAAGAGCCCACACTGCAAATAACGAATCAGCAGCTTCCAAACATGTTGATGTCGTGAGCCAGCACCTATGGCAGATCAGAGGGAGCTAAGAAAACACTCCAGTGAGCTGGCCCTGGTAGCACAGACTTGTCATCTCAGCAACTCAGGAGGCTGAAGCAGGAGGATGTCCACCTCAGGCCTCCGCGCCTCTGCACACACTCGAACATACATGAGAGAATGTATACATACATGCATGTGTACATATGCATACACACACAAAAGTCAAAATCAAAAAGAGGCCAAGGGGTTGGAGAGGTGGCTCAGTGGTTAAGAGCACTTGCTGCTCTTGCAGAGGGCTGGGGTTCAATTCCCAGCAACCACAATAATAACAGCTCACAACCACCTGTAAGTAAGTCTAGGACTGTGAGATTTGATTCTGACCTCCATGGGCACCTACACGTGTGTGGTGCACATACATACACTCAAACACGCCACGCATACACACACACACACACACACACACACACAGATTAGTAAGTTTTTTTTTTAATGTGTACGAGTGTTTGCCTCCATGTGTGCACTCTGTACTTGCCTGGAGCCCTCGGAGCTAGACTAGGACTTAAGAACCTTTGCAATTGAGTACACTGATGTGTGTGATCTAGGACCCAGACTCTGGTCTTCTGCAAGAGCAGTGCACGCTCTTAACCACTGAGCCATCTCTCCAGCCCCATATATCTTTTTTGTCCTTTTATAAAGAGGACAGAGGATGTAGTTTAATGATAAACTATGGTTGAAGCCTAATTTCAATCCTAGCACTGCGGTGGGGGTGGGGGAAGGAAGGAAGGAAACAATTAAAAGCAGCTGGAGCTCCTACGTCTGACCTTGGGTTAGACAAGTGTTTCTAGTTTTAATCCAGAACACCACAGAGGTTGCATCTAAACTCCCCAAAGCAACATTCCGGAAATATTAAACTCCTAAATAGCGAAACGCTAAAAACCAAAACTGAAAGCTTCAAATTCCGTGGAAGGCTGTAGAATGGAGGTTTCAGGCTGGGGCTCTAGGGAAGGAGAATCCATGTGCCCAGGCTATCCCAGGATACCTGTGTCATGTCAGGCAGGCAGAGTACCTGGAAACCAGGAAAGACGTTGTTTGGGTTGTGACAGTAAGGATGTCTTCAGGAGGGACTGTGAGCCTGTGTGGATAGAGCGAGGAACACAGAACACGCATGAGAGTGAAGCGTGGGGCATGGGCCTGTACTTACAATGTTCCAGAGGTAGAGGAGTTCAAGTTTGCCCTAGGCTATACCTAGGCGTTCAAGGTCAGCTCAGGCTGTGCCAGATGTTTTCTCAAAAACAACAAAAAGGAACTGGTAATATGGCTCAGTGGTTAAGGGTGCTTGCCACCGAGCCTGATAAACCTAAGATTAATTCCCGAGATCCACAGAGTGGAAGAGAATCTATGCCCCATACTGCTGTAAGCTGTCCTCTGACTTCAACTTCTACATGTGTGTTAAGCTACATGCATTCCCATGCCTCAGAAGGTAACAGATACACACACTGCACACACACACACACACACACACACACACACACACAGCAAGAATAAATGTCATTTTAAAACCTGAAAATAAGGGGCTGGAGAGATGACTCAGAGGTTAAGAGTACTGACTGCTTTTCCAGAGGTCCTGAGTTCAATTCCCAGTAACCACATGGTGGCTCACAACCATCTGTGATGGGATCTGACACCCTCATTTAGCCTGCAGGTGTAGATGGTGATACGGTGCTCAAACATAAAATAAGTAGATCTTCTTTAAAAATTAAAAACAAAAGAAACAAAAAGGAGTGGTTGCTGGAAAAGAGAGGAAGATCTGCATTGCACTGTTGACTGCATTCCAAGATGGTCAGCAGATGCTTGATGATGGTGAGGGCCAGCCCTTAGGCATGACTTCTGTGTGGCTGCCTACAATATCACCCTGAAGTACAACTTTTTGTAATCTCATATTTTGACACTTTTTGCTTTTTTTTTTAAAGTTTTACTTCATCAATTAAAAAAAAAATCCATGTTTAGTTATGAGTGTTTTGCCTTCATGTATGTGTACCATGTACATGTAGTACCTGCAGTGGCCAGAAGAGGGAGGTGGAGATCCCAGGAACTAGAGTTACAGGTTGTGATCCACCTTCATGTGGGTGGAATTGAACACAGCTCGATGTGGGAATTGAGCATGGCTCCTCTGCAAGGGAATTTTAATTTTTAACTGCTGAGCCATCCCTCCAGAGCTAGAATGCCTGCCTGTTTTCCTTCTTTCCTTCCTTCCTTTCTTCCTTTTTTCAAAGTAAGATTTTCTTAATTTTGGATATTTGACTTTCACACCATGTTAGATACTGGCAACATAAATTATACAGGGACTTTTAGAGAGTTCTGATTTATGTATCTTCTT
The DNA here is from genome assembly GCF_004785775.1 of Grammomys surdaster. Lineage (NCBI taxonomy): Eukaryota > Metazoa > Chordata > Mammalia > Rodentia > Muridae > Grammomys > Grammomys surdaster. The sequence continues at coordinate 2,749,429 of NW_021604714.1, read as the reverse complement.
TCATAAATTTGGCTCCAAGAGTGTGCACTGTTGCCACACTGACTTTATCTGTGTCTGAAAAAAAAAAGTTAAAATAACATCAATGAAGAGATGTCTTTTTGATGTCTGTATTTGTGAGAAATAAAATTTCTTGGAGCTGGAGAGATGGCTCAGTGGTTAAGGGTACAGACTGCTCTTCCAAAGGACCCTGGTTCGATTCCCAGTACCCACATGGCAGCTCACAACTGTCTGTAGTTTCAAGGTCTAACAACTTCACAAAGACATATGTGCAGGCAAAAACATACCAATGTACATAAAATAAAAATAAATATGTTATTTTTTAAAACTTTCCCAAGATCTTCCCTTAGAGCCAGGATTTATAACTTTATACAGAGTTTCCCTATCAAAGGTTTTGATGGAGCTGACCAAACATCTTCGGAGCCAGGTGAGCTGGCACACAGCTGCCATTCCCAGAACTCAGAAGACAGAGTTTCAAGAAGAATCACACATGCCAGGCTAGCCTGGTTGTGTAGCCAGTTCCAGACTAGCTTGAACCACAGGGTAACATCTGACAGTCACCCTAGCTCTCCCCCTGCCCCCAAAGACTTGAGCTGTTTGCCAATGTGGTGGTCTGATTAAGAATAGCTCCCAAAGGCTCATTCATATATTAGTGCTTAGTCACCCGGGACATGACCCTTTGAAAGGATTGGAAGGATTAGGAGGTGTGGCCTTTTGGATCATCAGTTGGGTGGGCTCTGAGGTTTTAAAAAGCCTATGGCAGGCTCAGAGCTCTTCTCTCTACCTATGTATATCAGGATACAGCTCTTAGCGACATCTGTGCTGCCCTGCTCTTGGCCACCATGATAATTGACTAAACGTCTGAAACTGTAAGCAAGCCCAATTAAATAGTTTCTTTCATAAGAGCGGCCTTGGTCACAGTGCCTCTTCAGAGCATTAAAACAAAGACCAAGGCAGCCATGGGAATCCAGGTGTCCACAGCTGTAAAGAGGGGTGCACTCCATCCCCAACCTCCTCTTTAGACCCATTATGAGCAGAATGCATTGCATGTCATTTGTGCTCCTGAGTGTTTATGCTTGCAGCAGTCCGAGTGAGCTATTGTTGCCTAGTTTATTGTCAAAGTGGCCTCTGAGTGGCCTGTTCCATTGCTGTTATTGTGATGTTCTTGTGGCTGATGCTTGTGTTCTGTCTGAGATACAGTGTCACCGCACAGCCCAGCCTCTTGTCTCACCCTCTTGAGTCCATTCAGATCATCACACCTGACTCCACCACTCAAGATTAAAGCATTTAGGTTGTGTTTCTTGGAATTGTGGGTCAAACTCTTAGAAAATGACATTTAGGAGACATTAGTGAAAGTTTAAAAAAGACCAAAACAAACAAAACCAAGGCCAAAAAAAAAACACCTAACTCTGATGAGTGATCACGATACAGGCGGGAGCTTTCTCCCGGCATTGACCCTGATGAGTTATTGGCATACAGAAACTTTCTCTCTCTTGGCATTGACTCTCTATTGTGGTTATTGGGGAAGGAGAGTGAAGCATATGCCAAGATTCTATGCTACCTCTGCTATTTTTCTTTAAGTCTAAAATTGTTTCAAGGGGCTGGGGAGATGGCTCCATGGCCAAGAGCACTTGTTGATCTCGCAGAGGACCTGTGTTCGGTTCCTAGCATCCACATGGCGGCTCAGAACCATCTAAAGGTCCAGTTCGAGGGGATCTGATGCCCCCCTCTAGTCTCTGCAGGCACCAGAGATGCATGGGGTGCACATCTATACATTAGATGCAAAATACCCATACACATAAAATAAGGTAAAAACTTTTAAAAATAGCAGGGCAGTGGTGGCACATGCCTTTAATCCCAGCACTCAGGAGGCAGATCTCTGAGTTCAAACCCAGCCTAGGCTACAGAGCTAGTTTGATGGCTACACAGAGAAACCTGTCTCAAAAAACAAATAAATAAATACACACATTAATACATACATAATAAATTAAATATACATACATACATATGCACATACATACATACATACATACATACATACATACATACATTCTAGTACTTTTTTTTTTAAGGTTTTTCGAGACAGGGTTTCTCTGTATAGCCCTGGCTGTCCTGGAACTCACTCGGTAGACCAGGCTGGCCTCGAACTCAGAAATCCACCTGTCTCTGCCTCCCGAGTGCTGGGATTAAAGGCGTGCGCCACCACCGCCCAGCCATACATACATTCTAGAATAGGCAAACACTCCCATTTTAAAAGTACCTAGCAACAAAGACTCCCTTCCAGACGCAGAGTTGTTCTTCTGGGAGCCCACAGATATTGCCTGTCTTTCATGACCTTTTTTTTATAGATTACTCTTACTTTTATGTATTTGTATATGTGCATATCTGTGTATCTGTGATTAGGTGTGTGCACATGGAGGCCCAGAGGTGTTAGATCTCCTGAACTGGAGTTAGTCATCTGTAAGCTAACCAGTGTGGGTGCTAGGAACGCAATTCAGGTCCCCTGACGAGCTGTACATAGTCTTAACCACTGAGCTGTCTCTCTAACCACTGAGCCATCTCTCTAGCCCTTCTCTTTTTTGGAAAATCATATTTGAATCCCAGCACTTGGGAGGCAGAGGCAGGCAGATTTCTGAGTTCGAGACTAGCCTGGTCTACAGAGTGAGTTTCAGGACAGCCAGGGCTACACAGAGAAATCTTGTCTCGAAAAACAAAAACAAAAACAAACAAAAAACAACAAAAAACAAAAAGAAAATCATATTTGATGTGCATGTGTGCATGTGTGTAAGTGTGCATGTGTGCGTGTGTGTGTATGTGTGTGTGTGTGTATGTTTGTGTGTGTGTCCATGTGTGCACGCATGCATCATACTCAAAAATGATTTTCTAAAAAAGAGAATGCACAGACATCAGAGGACAATTTGCAGGAGTAGGTTCTTTCCTTCTACCACATGGGGCTCAGGGATGAAACTTGGGGACCATCGTGACAACAAGCACTCACCTGCTCAGCCATCTTGCCACCCACCATGTTGATCTGAGCATGGAAATGGACTTAAAAAAATGTGGGCATGTTTCACACTGAAATTATTTTCAACAAACAATAAAACCCAGTTTTTGGTGTATACAGGGCCACTGGTTTGAGGAACACACGCAGCCAGGCAGCTTCCACCAAGATACAGAAGTTCCTGGGGAAAGTGCATCACCCCAGGAAGTTCCCACTCCTTCCCCCATCACCAGACCCTCCCTCCATCCGATGATTCTGTCAATTTGCTATCTCTAGGGACAGAAAATACGATTTGGCCTTTGAAAATGTCATGTAAATAATTATACCATAAATATCCTTTTGAGACTTGGAGGGCAGAGTGGGCTAGCCTGTCTGTGGGTGCTGGAAGAAGGTTGTACAGTTTGGATTGGGCATCTCTGCGGGCCTCAGAATTCAACAGAGAGCAAAGTCTCCACCAGGCTCACAGTCAGAAGCCTCTCCATGACTTCCCTTTAGGCTCCAGGAACCTGCACACAGTCAGGCTTCCCCTCCCTGAGCCTGAATCTCTAGAGCCGCTATAAAGCAGGAACACAGGCCAAGGAGGACTCCCTAGGAACTGCTGGGAACTCTGAAAGCTGGGGGATCTCCCCCCCTCAGACCTGCATGGGCTCCACAGCTTGGGACTCCAAACTCTCATATTAAGACAAGACAGTTTTATCATCAGAGACGAGTGTGTGACATTCTGACAACTGTGGGACTTTGGAGGCTTTGATCTAGTTCGATTTAAAGACCTCTTGCCAAATCCCAGCTCAGCGGCCAGACAGTCTCTACTCCGGACTCTCCCAGCCAATTATCATTATCTACGGGACAAGAGCATCTTCTGTGGGAGAACGCATGGCAGGAGTGGATTTCCGCGTCTTCGCGCAGAAGAAAGTTGCCTTGCCTCCTACTTCTCCCCTGTCTAGTTCTCTCCAAGAGCGCGGCCAAAGGAGATACGAATAGACAGAGGAGCATGCGCACATCGGCCCTGACGCTGCCAAGCTGAGTAATTACAGACCAGTCCCTTGACTGCTCTCAGGGTGTTTCCTCATGCATAAAATGAGGCTAATAACAAAGCATGCTGGGTTGGATGATTCTGAGGATTAATTAAGATAACGTACAAATCATATACCCCATCATGCCTGGCACAAAGAAACTGATTAGCCCATTAGGCGTGTTATTCACCTCTCGGTCAGAGTTTGAGACAATGGCCCCTCGGCAGAGAGGCTCAGTGATCTCCGGCTTCCGCTTCAGCCTTTAGCCGGAAAGTGAATGCGAAGGGTGAGAGCCTTCCTCCTGCCCCTTGGTCATACTCACCAGTGATCAGGTTGTCCACAAGGGTTGTGGGCATGCAGAAGATGCCCACGAGCAGGTCGCTGACGGCCAGGTTGAGGATGAACATGTTGGTGACAGTGCGCATGTGCCGGTTCTTGAGCACAATGAAGCAGACCAGGGTGTTGCCCACCATGCAGAGGAGAAAGATGAGCGCGTAGGCCGCGATGAACATGGCCGCCACTGGAGAGGAGTGCTGGTAGTAGGAGGAGAAGGTGAGGCTGGCAGCCGGGCTGGTCTCGGCATCACTCCAGTTCTGACTCGGGGGCCAGCTGCCGTTGGGAGGTTGGGAGGGCTCTGCTGGGATGAAGGGAACACAAGAGTCAGGACCAAAGCGAAGGAGAGTTAATGGGCTTTTCACCACGGAAAAGCTAACCCTTGGATGGGGATGCAGCAGAGTTCCTGCCCAGCATCCGTGAACCTATGGGCTGATCCCTAGTACCACATAATGTGGTATAGTGGTACATGCCTTTAATCCAAGCATTTTCGAGGTAGAGGCCAAGGGATCAGAAATTCAAGGACACACACATCCACTTAGAGAGTTTGAGACCAACCTCAGCCAATTGAGACTTTCAAAGAAAGGAAAGGTTCCAGTTTCTTTGTGTCTCATTTGTCATACTGTCTTAGTCAGGGTTTTACCACTGTGAACAGATACCCTGACCAAGGCAACTCTTATAAAGGACAACATTTAATTGGGACTGGCTTACAGGTTCAGAGGTTCAGTCCATCATCATCAAGGCAGGAGCATGGCAGCATCCAGGCAGGCATGGTGCAGGAGGAGCTGAGAGTTCTACATCTTCATCTGAAGGCTGCTAGTGGAAGACTGGCTTCCAGACAGCTAGGGTGAGGGTTTTAAGTCTATGCCCACAGTGACACACCTACTCCAACAAGGCCACATCTCCTAATAGTTCCACTCCCTGGGCCAAGCATATACAAACCATCACACATACCCTAAGCCTACTCATTACTGTCCATTGTCCCAAGGACAACTGGACACACTGATCAAGAATTTTTTTTTTTTTTTTTTTTTTTTTTTTTTGGTTTTTCAAGACAGGGTTTCTCTGTGTAGTTCTGGCTGTCCTGGAACTCACTTGGTAGACCAGGCTGGCCTCGAACTCAGAAATCCGCCTGCCTCTGCCTCCCAAGTGCTGGGATTAAAGGCGTGCGCCACCACCGCCCGGCTTTATTTTTTTTTTATTTTTAAATGTTTGCGTGTTTTGTTAGCACACATGTATATGCATGGTGTGTGTGCCAGGTGCCCATGGAAGTCAGAGGAAGGCATCGGATGCCCTAGAACTAGAGTTAAGGATGTTTTAAGTCACCATGGGGTGCTAGGAACCAGATCAGGGTCGTCAGCAAGAACAAACATTCTTAACCATCCAACCACCCTCCATCCCCTGATCAAGGACTTTGAGTTTGCCCAAACTCACACCCAAAGTGCTGGACACTCATTCTCCAATCACGTTGGCCTGTTTCCATTCACACCTTCTCCCTCCCTTCATTTCATCTTTGGGAGCTCAGAAGACTTCTTTGGTGACAAGATATTATGAATCAGGCTGGCCTTGAACTCACCACTGTAGCCAAGGATGGCCCTGACCTCTTATCCTCCTGCCTCTACCTCCTGAGTGCTGAGATTAAGTGTGTCAACCTGCTCTGTGTATGTGATAGGACCTGGAGCTTTGTGTATGTCAGGCAAGTACATTGCCAGCTGAGCTGCATCCCCAGGCCCAAGAGTCTAACGTCTAACGTCTAAAGGACCCCGTCCTGCCAGCTTCTGGTTAGACTCAGTCAATGGGAGGCCCAGAACGAGGTGGGGAAGGCAAGAGAAGAGTCAGTGTTTGTCTTCTGGCTTCCTTTCTGCCTGGACCAACGCTGTCAGTAGACAGCTCTTGTCCTGTAGAGGCAGTAACCATTGTGCCTTCAATGTACCCTCATGTCTAGACACTTTAATTCCCTCAAAGCATGGGTCAAGGGTATTTGGAACTATGTCTTCTAAAAATTAGGGGGCAGGAGAGATGGCTCATCGACCCGGGTTCAATTCCAAGCATCCACATAGCAGCTCACCACTGTATGTAATCCAAGATCTGACACTCTCACACAGACAGACAGACAGACAGATAGATAATAAAAATAGGTAAATTTTTAAAATTGAAGAGAGTCACTTAGATCTATATGAGGTTATGTGGCAGGGCTCCTATGAGAACATTGGTAATTTCATAAGGAGAGTCCTGAGCAACCAATGTGTGTGTGTGTGTGTGTGTGTGTGTGTGTATGTGTGTATGTGTGTACTCTTGAAGGCCATAAGAGGGCACCAGATCCCCTGGAACAAGAGTTATGGTAAGTTGTTGGACACCGATGCTAGGAACTGAACTCCCATCCTCTGCAAAAACAGTGTTTTAGCTAAGGTTTCCATTGCTGTAAAGAAATACCATGACCGAGGCTACTCTTACAACAGCAAACATTTAACTGGGGCTGGTCTACAGTTTCAGAGGTTCAGTCTGTTATCATCATAGCAGGAAGTCTGGCAGCGTGCAGACAGAGATGGTGCTGCAGAAGGATCTGAGAGTTCTAGATCTCCATTCAAAGACAACCAGGAGACTGACTTTTCCACACTGGGTGGAGCTTGAACACTAGGAGCCCTCAAAGCCCGCCTACACAGTGACACACTTCCTCCAAGGCCACACCCATTCCAACAAGGCCACGCCTCCTAATAGTGTCACTTCCCATGGGCCAAGCATATTCAAATCACCACAAACAGCAAGTGCACTTGATGGCTGAGGCCTCTCTCCAGGCGCTGTGCTTATTCTAGTTTGCCACACAGTGCTCTCACCATGTTAGGATGCAGGATACAGACCTTGAACAGACGGGCCATGCTTTTGGACTTCTCGGCTTCCAGAGTCATGAGCTACATTTCTATTCTTTATAAACTACTCAATCTTGGATATTTTGTTATAGCAATAGAAAGATGAAGCAAGACACTCCTTGTCCATGGTTCTAGATCTTCCAGGCAATGGTAGCAACCTATTCTTTCTCTCTGCCTCAACAGCCCTGCTGGCAGGAATAACAATCTGGGTTTGCCTGCCCTGTGGTAAGTATCCATGGAGGTGCCCTGTCCACGTTTCTCATTAGCATCAGGCTGGGTGTGTGTTTCCCTAGTCCTGTTTCGGAGGGAGCAGCCCAGTGTCCAATCATAACTCTTCTGGGAAATCATTAGCTGTGGTGAGTCATGGTGTTGTCTCAAAAGTTCTCCTCATGTCTTCCTCTGGGGCTGGACGAGGCCCATTCAGGAGGATGAAGTGGCCCTGGGGAGTCTTTCTGTAGAGCCCAGAGCTCAGCCACTGGCTAAGAGCGAGGCACACTAGAGGGCTGGAGGCAGATACCTGGGGGCAGCAGGCTACTGCAGTGGCAGCATCAGGGACTACAGGAGCCAGTGGGGGCCATGGGAGGGCGTGGCAGGATGAGGGATCTACTGATGGAGAAGGAGCTGAGAGAGGATGGTGTGCCCCCACACGCAGGCCTTTCAAGGGCTCCAACCGCATTCAGACGCCTTTAATAGAAGATTAAAACATCAGGCACACACAAGAGAGACTGTTTTGGTGAACATATGCAGAAGTATGAAGTTTAATGAACCAATAGAGATGGAATGGTATAAGGGACTCCCATGGAAGGCTGTCCACCTGCAGCGACCACTGGCTCTCTTCCTCAGTTGTTCTGAAGCGAGTATCAGCCAACATTTCTTTCCACTGAAAAATAGTTTTGAAAATAGTTCTTCATACACACACACACACACACATTATATACAGAAGACACACACACACATATATATATACAGAAGACACACACACACATATATATACAGAAGACACACACACACATATATATATATTATATACAGAAGGCACACACACATACATATATATATGCAGAAGAGACACACACACACGTGTGTGTGTGTGTGTGTGTGCATCTTCTACTTTTTTTTTTTAAACTCATGGTCCAGGTACTAGAGATATAGGTCAGTTAAGTCAGAAAGCTTGACTTAACATCCACAAAGCCACAGGTTCTGTCCCCAGCACCACACAAACCAAGTGGTAGTGCACACTCACAAATCTAGAACTCCAGAGGCAGGAGGATGAGAGGTTTAAGGTCATCCTTGGCTACAAACTGAGTTTGAGGCCAGCCTGGACTACATGAAACCTTTCCACCAAACCAAACCAGACCATCGAGGTGGCTCAACAGGTAAGGTGACTGCTGTCAAGCCTGACAACCTGAGTTTGAACCCTGGGACCTACCTGGGAGGAGGAGAGAACCTACTCCCACAAACTGCCCCTGATCACGTCTTCCCACACATATACATCACACAAATACACCATAAGTGAACGTTTAAATAAAGAAAACCCACCCCATCCTACCTGACTTGCTGCCACTCTCCTGTCTCTTCCCCACCTCCCAAGTCCTGCAACTTGTTTGTCCTGAGGATGATGCAGCTTGTCTGTGGGTTTCCTGCAGGCTGGATGGTGCAGGCTGTGGTACCGTTTCCTAAGCTCCACTCTCTGTGCTCTGGAATTGCTGGAATCTGCGCTTAAAGCTAAAGGTGTAATCTGAGAGTGTGTCTGGGTCACCTCGTGGTCTCACTTGATCAATTCTCTCCCCACCATGTCCCTCTCGGTTTTTTGTTTGTTTGTTTGTTTGTTTTTTGTTTTTTTTTCAAGTTATTTATTTTATGTATGTGAGTGCCCTTTCTACATGTACACCTGCATGCCAGAAGAGGGCATCAGATTCCACTATAAATGGTTGTGAGCCACCATGCAGGTGCTGGGAATTGAACTTAGGACCTCTGGAAGAACAGCCAGTGTTCTTAACCACTGAGCCAATCTGTCCAGCCCTCTCTCGTTTTTTTTGTTGTTTTTGTTTTTTGTTTTCAAACAGGGTTTCTCTGTATATCCTTGGTTGTCTTGGAACTAACAGAGATCTGCCCACCTCTGCCTCCCAAGAGCTGGGACTAAAGGAGTCCGTCACCTCCACTCAGCTGGATCTCTCTCTCTTTTTTAAAGTGTCTCATATCACCTAAGATGAACTCACTAAATAGCTGAGACCGGCCTTGAACACTCTCTCTCTCTCTCTCTTTCTCTCTCTCTCTCTCTCTCTCTCTCTCTCTCTCTCTCTCTCTCTCTGTAAAGATTTGTCATTTTTATTTTACATGTGTGAGTATTTTGACTACATTTATGCCTGTGTACTGTATGCATACGGTCCCCCTCCCAGGAGGTGTTGCTGGTGGTTGTGAGCTGCCATGTGGGTTCAAGTCCTTTGCAAGAGGAGTAAGTGTTCTTAATCACTGAGTCATCTATCCCTGTCGTCCTTGGCCTCGAACTCTTGATCTTCCTGCCTAGACATTCCACTCCTGCACCACTAGACTCATCTTAACCCAGTCTTCAGCCCACAGCAGGGTCTGACTACTGCTGGCCTCTCCATGGTCTGGAAAGCTCCATCTCCCCTTTGCACATTAAGCTCTGGCCACTTGCACATCCGTTCCTGCACTTTCCCCTCCTTCCTCTCTCAACCCTAATGTCTTCCTAGAGAAGCTGAATCTAATGACGGGATTTAACGTAGGTGCCCCCACCATGCCTCTCAGTGGGTCTTGTCTGTGTTCTTCACTCTGCCAACGATTTATTTGAAGGTTCACTGTTCTTTTCCCTTAAGAGTGCTTAAGAGCCTGACGGTGGTGGCACACGCCCACCGCTCAGGAGGAAGAGGCAGGTGGATGTGAGTTCGGGGTCAGCCTGATCTACAGAATGAGTTCTAAGATAGCCAGGGCTACACAGAGAAACCTTGTCTTGAAAAACAAACAAACAAACAAAAAGCCATCTCCTGGGCTGGAGGTTCCTGGTATCTTGACAGTGCCTCATCATAGTCAATAGCTCAATAGACAACCAATAATAATGGGGCAGATAAATAGATAGAGGAAGTTGCCGGATGCCTTTCAGGCTGGATCCTAACCTGCTGCCCCTACTGCTGTCCCTTTGCTCATCTCTCAATAGAGCTCATTACCCAGAGTCTGTCCATGAAAAGTATCCGGAAGACCTTGCCCGTCTCTGATGTCTAAACACCTGGACATCATCCATCCCAAGATGTAACCTAGCTCCCAGCCCTGCATGATCCCAGAGGAAAACCTTCCTATTCCTGTCAGTTTCTCCTGACCTGGAGCCTTCACACTCCCAGCAGCACGAGCCCCATGTCAGCAGCCTTCCGGCTGCCTCATTCAACCTTTCTGGGATCTGCCAGCTGCCCTTACAATTATATCCTGTGAACTTTGCATCTGCTGAACCCAATTACATTCTCTGATTGGATGGGGGGGTCCCAGGGGCTTCAGGATATAAGGATGGCTGACTCTAGGGTACCCTGATGAGCTTAAGGCCATACCTACAGCAGCAAATGCCGAGCTAGTGAGGTCAGAGTACAGTGTCCCTCTAACTGTGGCTTTTAGCTACCAGCATCAGCGTCAAATGGAACTTTTAGAGAGTCTCAAGTCTGATTCCTGACCCAAAGAGCCAGGAACCCTGGGGTGGTGGAAATCAACACTCTGTTTTATTTATTTTATCTCAAGAAAAGATCTGTCTTTATTTTATGTGTAAGAGTGTTCAGCCTCGCTGGGCAGTGGTGGCACACACCTTTAATCCCAGCACTTGGGAGGCAGAAGCAGGAGGATTTCTGAGTTCGAGGCCAGCCTGGTCTACAGAGCGAATTCCAGGACAGCCAGGGCTACACAGAGAAACCCTGTCTCGAAAAACAAACAAACAAACAAACAAAAAGAGTGTTCAAACAGCCTGAATGTATTTATGGACACCATGTTTGTGGCTGGTGCCTGAGGAGGTTGGCACTGGAGATCTGCTGGAGCTGGACTTACAGATGGTAGTTGACCCACGGCATGGGTGTTGGAAACTAGAACCAAGGTCTTCTGCAAGAATACAAAGGGCTTGTAACTACTGAGCCACCTGTCCAGTTTTTATATCTGGTGTGTGTTTGTGTGTGTGTATGTGTTTGCATGCATGCACGTGTGTGTACATATGTATGTGTGAGTTTGACATCAGAGGCAATGCCAAATGTCTTCATTAATTGTTATCTGCTTAGGAGGAACCTTACCAATTTGGCTAGACTGCCTAACCAGCAAGCGCCAGGGATCCTCCTGTCTTTGGCTCCCCAGCACAGATGCATGCCATAGCACCCCCCCACCAGGCTTTTTGACTGGGGATCTGGGGTTGGGGTCAGGTCCCTCTCATGCTTGCAGCTAGTAATTTACCAGTTGAACCATCTCTCCAGCTCTTATTTTTATTTGCTTTTCTGAAGTGCTGGGGATTGAACCTAGGACCTCACACTTGGTGGGCAAGTGCTCTTTCTCCCGGTCCCAGCTTCCAGCCATCTATTTTAAATTAAAAAAAAAAAGATTTATTTATTTATTTATTCATTTATTTTTGTTTTTTTGAGACAGAGTTTCTCTGTGTAACCCTGGCTGTCCTGGAACTCACTCTGTGGACCAGGCTGGCCTTGAACTCAGAAATTCACCTGTCTCTGCCTCCCAAGTGCTGGGATTAAAGGCATGCTCCACCACCGCCCGGTTCGAAGATTTATCTAATATATATAGTTGCTCTCTTCAGACACACCAGAGAGGGCATCAGATTCCATTTTAGACAGTTGTGAGCCACCATGTGGTGGCTGGGAATTGAACTCAGGACCTATGGTAAAGCAGTTGGTGCTCTTAACCGCTGAGCCATCTCTCCAGCCCCCGTTTTAAATGTTAAAGCATTAGATAGGGGTGTGGTTCAGTGGTAGAATACTTCCCTATCATGCACAAGGCTCATTGCTCAAGTTTCAATCCCTGGCACTGCCATAAGAAACAAACAAAAAATGAAAATATTTCCTGGCTATGGCCTGGGGTTGATCATATCACTTCTGGGAACCAGAGGCTCCTCTTACTACAATAGACAGAGGTCAAGTTCGCACCGATGCAGGCTACTCTGATGGCAGCCTAGTTGCAGCAATTTGGAGAATACTGGGTCATACACACAAATGAAGGCTACCAGCCAGAGATCAAGTCTAGGTGTGCCCTGAGGTTCACAGCCTTCTTACCACCGACAGGATCGTTGGCGCCACCTCCTGGTTTGTTCTGGTAACGCATAAAATTTCCGCCCCAGACCCATTCAATACATCTCTTAGAGCGAGCCTACTGGTGAAGCCCGACCCTAGAACCTCTGAAGAATACCACACTGCGGGTTGCCAACAGCACAGAACACCATACAGGACGGGTGGCTAATCTCCTCACGAAACAAAAAGTTCAAACTCATTGGCAATGTGAGAGATCCCCTTTAAAAAAAAAGAACTCAGTGTAACCTTGTCGTCAGATTTGGCAAAGACTGTGGTCTTCTGGGAGTCTGGAGTGCAGCTACAAACAGCAGGGGCGGCACACCAGTCAAGGAGGCTTCAAACCAAGGCAAAGCTGGCCAGTGCCTCAGTGAGTGCCTGGTTCCCACACCAGCCACTCCACTTCGGGGTGGTGGTGGCGGTGGGGGTGGGATTATCAAGGTGTTTAGAAGGAGGTCTGGCTGCGTGGAGAAAATACTGACCTCGGCTGTAATGGTGACAAACAGTATAAACATGCACTATTAATCTCCATTCCATATAAAATGTGTATATGCAAATTGCCTATGATTTCTTTTTTGAATGACGGTCTTTGTCCATAGAGGGGTGGCCTCAGGTGACTTCGTTGCTGTTTCTTTCATTCTAACTTTTGATTTTGACTTTTCTGATCGTAGGGAAAGGGTAACATGGGATAAAACACTGAAGATGTCGGTAGCTTTCACCACGACTACCCCGATTTTAAGGAGAACTCCTTCTACCCTCCGTGGTTCAGGATCTGGAGGTGGCATTTGGGAATGCTGCCTTTAAAAGCTCCTCTGAGGAGTACCTTGTGAATTCTTGTGCCATCTTTCCCCTTGTGTGCTAAGCTTTTGTGAGGCTTAACGCAGGCGATCACCAAAGCCTTTGATGTATTTTGATGCTTTTTTTTTTTTTCAGAGGCTTTTTAGGGCTCTCTCTTGATCTGGCATAAAATGCTTCCTGTCCAGAAGGAAATTATGGTCTTTGAATGTGTTGGATCCTCTCTCAACAGAGCACACACTTTCAGGAGAACAGTGAGCACGGGCAGGTGGGGACCACGCTGTATCTGGGAGGAGCCAGCCCTTCTCCCTGCATGCAGCATAGGAGTGACTGTCAATCAGAAGTGGGTACCTATCCCTAGCCAAATGCCAGTCAGTGGGAGTTCTCTTGCTTTGGATCTGACTGTGGGTCCTAGTAACCCAGCTCTGCTGTCCACACAAGGACTGCCCAACTCCCTTCCTATAAGTTTCCAGTTGGGTGAGTTGGCACCAGCATCTGTTGCTTAAAACTTCAGCATCTTGGCTAATCTAAGGGGACTCTGGTGGGTCATCCTGGGCCTCTGGGGTGGGTCTTTAGAATCCAAGTTCAGCACCCCAAGGATATGGGCAGGCAGAAAGAGCATAGTAGGATTTTGTGGTTTCTCTCTCCAAATTCTGCTATCTCTCCTTCTGCATTATAGTCCAGGTCATTTGCTCTTCCATAGGGTCAACACTATTCTAAAAAGGGAAGGATAGTAATTAAGGATCAGGAAACTTGGCCGGGGAGCTGGTAGCCACTGACGGTCACTCATCCATTGTAGAAGGACTGGGGACAGCAACCTGGTTTGGGACAATAACTTAACAGCTGACTAAATAATGCTCGTTACATTTGCACGTGTGTGTGTGTGTGTGTGTACACTCCAGTGCTACATGCACTTCTGGAGGTCAGAAGTCCCCCAGCTTGCAGGGGTCAGCATTTTGTTACTTAGTGATAGACGGGGGAGGGCCCAGCCCATTGTGGGTGGGGCCATCCCTGGGCTGGTGGTCCTGGGTTCTATAAAAAAAAAAAGCAGGCTGAGCAAGCCAGGGGGAGCAAGTCGGTAGGCAGCACCCCTCCATGGCGTCTGCTTCAGTTCTTGCTTCCAGGTTCCTGTCCTGGTCCTGCCATGGCTCCTTTCAGTGATGACGGACTACAGTGCAGAAGGATAAGCCACACAAATCCTTTCGTCCTCAACCTGCTTTTCGGTTATGGTGTTTTGTCACAGCAACAGAGACCCTAACCAAGTCACCAGTTCAAGTAGGCAGGCTAGCCTTGAACTCCCAGTGTGGGCAAGAATGACCTTGAACTTCTAATTCTGCTGCCTCCGAGTGCCCAGTTTACGGGGTGTGAGGATGACCCAGGGCTTTAAGCATGCTAAGCAGGCTAGCTACCAATGGGACTACACCCCAGGCCTCCTCCTCCTCCTCCTCCTTCTTCTCCTTCTTCTTCTTCTTCTTCTTCTTCTTCTTCTTCTTCTTCTTCTTCT
>NW_021604714.1:2730198-2734636 GCF_004785775.1 Grammomys surdaster | reverse complement strand
TTCTTCTTCTTCTTCTTCTTCTTCTTCTTCTTCTTCTTCTTCTTCTTTTTTGTTTTTTGTTTTTTTTTGAGACAGGGTTTCTCTGTGTAGCCCTGGCTGTCCTGGAACTCTCTCTGAGGACCAGGCTGGCCTCGAACTCAGAAATCCACCTGCCTCTGCCTCCCAAGTGCTGGGATTAAAGGTGTGCGCCACCACCGCCTGGCTATGGGCTGCTTCTCCTTATTTTGTTTTTGTTTGTTTAAGACAAGGTCTCCCTGGAACTCTGGCTGACCTGGAACTACCTGTGTAGATCTGCCTGCCCCTTGACTACTGGAATTGAAGGCCTTCTCCATCGTGGCTTGCTTCCTGGTAGCATTTGCTGCCTACCAAGAAGCACAGAGGGCCACAGTGATGGGTGATCACTTGGAATTGTTCCCAAGGAAGTGAGCCTGGACTAGGGACACTCAGGAGAGTAGCGGGGGGGTGGGGTGGGAGTGGGGTACAGGAATCCCACCACTTCTAGAGACAGAGCCCACATTCTCTAGTCGTCTCCGCTGTAATCTGGGTTCCTTACCTCAGGTCTTTCTAATCCCTGTCCATCTTGGTAAGTGAGAGCAAGTGAGCCTTCCAGAATCCTTGGAGCGGACAGACCTGAGCAGCTGACTGGAGTACCAAAGGAGCCTCCCCACTGCCCTTAATTTTATGTGTGTAACTATTTTGCTTGCCTGTGTATCTGTGCACCATTTGGGTGTCTGCTGCCTACAGAGGCCAGAAGAGGGCGCCAGGCCACTAACTGTTGTTATGGACAGTAGTAAGCCGGAATGGCCAGTGCTCTTAACCACTGAATCTCCTCTTCATCCCCCAACAAGCTTTTAACCTCCTAAATGCTTGTTGGACCAGGCAGGCCAGTTACAATTAGATCAGGGCCTGGAGAGATCAGGCCCCACCCCTTCAACTGACCAAACCCTGCTGAAGATTAAGAAACATCCATCCTACAGGGAAACAAACCACCCAAGATGATAGTTTAGCCATACCTGTCCCAAGTCCAGCCCCTAACTATGGCAGACATAACAGGGCATTGTAAATGACCGGTCCTATCTCTGCATCCCCTGGTCAGGTTCCTTAAGTGCCTTCAAGTCCCAATGTCCCCAAATCATGCATGTCCCCATAGCAAAGATCATCCTAGTGCATCCATCCACCCTCTCTAGAAAAGTTACGAAAGAAAAGGCTTCCCTCAGTTCCCTGGACACAACTTCCCAGACCCCAGTCTCCATCTAGGGCTGACGTGAATAAGGAGACCGCTCCATCTGAAATGGGCTTTGCAGAATTCATCCACTAGCGTTCTTGCCTACTGCTTTCTGGTGTGTGGCTCAGTGGTTAGGCACACTCGCTGCTCTTGATGTGGGTCTGGGTTTGGTTCCCAGCAACCACATGTTCGTTCACAACCATCTGCAATTCTAGTTTCAGGGTATCTGTTGCCCTCTTCTGGCTTCCGAGGGCACCAGGTGATTGGCACTTTCAAACAGAGGAAGGGGTGGTCTCAATACTGCCTAGGCTGCCCTTGATCTTCCTGCCTCCCACATCCCAAGTGCTGGGATCACTGATGTGCAGTTTTTGTATCTTATAGTATCCAACTACCTCCGACCAGGAAAGGAGAATTCTTTTCACCTCACCGGAAAAACAAAGCTCAAAGACAAGGAGACTTGCTCTCAGAATACAGGGTGGTACAGTGATTCTGCCCCTACTTGACCTCAGGATTCATGATCTATCAAGTAATCTGGGGGCATGTTGTGAGTTGAAGCCTCTGCTCCGGCTCTGCCATCTCCCAGTTTCTTGTCTTCTTTGAAAGCATTACGCCACCTGTAAAACCCTTTAGTGCCCAGTTAGGGTTTCTTGATTAACCAGAGAGAGCCTTGACTTCCAGTGCCTATGCACATCTGACAATGTGAATACCAGAAGGATCAGTTAAAATAGCACCCGAAGGCAGGTGTGAGGTGCTTACCTGTAATCTCACTGCAGAGGTGAAGGTAGGCGGATTCAGAGTGAGTTTCCGCTACATAGTGAGTTTTAGGGCAGTTTAGGACTAGCTTGGGTTGTGGGGTGGGGGCTGGGGCTGCAGCTGCAGGGGATCTGACACCCTTTTTTGGCCTGGGGGAGGGTCTGCCCTCACCTGTAGATAACCCTTCCACAAATACATAATTAATTTTGGGGGGCGGGGGCTTGGGCTTTTTTCTGTATAGCCTTGCCTGTCCTGGAACTCTGTTTTTTTGTTATGTTTTGGGTTTTTTTTTTTGCTTTAGAAAACAAACAAACGCTGGCCAGTGGTGGCGCACGCCTTTAGTCCCAGCACTTGGGAGGCAGAGGCAGGCGGATTTCTGAGTTGGAGGCCAGCCTGGTCTACAGAGAGAGTTCCAGGACAGCCAGGGCTACACAGAGAAACCCTGCCTTGAAAAACCAAAAACAAACAAACAAACAAACAAAAAAGACAGCAGGGCGTGGTCATACATGCCTTTAGTCCCACAGAGACAGAGGGTTCTACGTGTTCGAGGCCAGCCTGATCTATAAAAATGAGTTCCAGGACAGCCAGGGGCTACAAAAGGAAAACTTGTCTAAAAAAAGAAAGAAAGAAAGAAAGAAAGAAAGAAAGAAAGAAAGAAAGAAAGAAAGAAAGGAAGGAAGGAAGGAAGGAAGGAAGGAAGGAAGGAAGAAAGAAAGAAAGAAAGAAAGAAAGAAAGAAAGAAAGAAAGAAAGAAAGAAAGAGAGACTTTGATACACTGTTACCCTGGCTGAGGAAAAGACGGTTCTTTAGGCTGGGTCTCGGTGCCATTTGCATTTCAAAAGAAGTCAAGCCTTCGCTCTGAAAGTGCCCCACTCTTGACGCAATTTCAGTCGCTAATGAGAGCAGCAAAGGCTACAGAGGAGCTGAGGCTGAACTTTCGGTCTTTCATGTCTTAGAAGAACTGGTAGAAACTCAACACACCCTACTGACTACACACTCAGTTTCCCGTTGTTCTCTCACTCAACAGTGAACAGCTGCTCAGCCAGGACCCTGTAGGTTCTCAGAGCTGGGACCTTTCTGAGTTGTTTGGAGTTAACACACCTGGCGGAAATACATACATTCATATTCATATTCTGTGTCTGTGTTTGTCTGTCTCTAAGTGAGTCTTATGTTGCCCAGGTGGGCCTCAAATTCTTATATGTAGCCAAGAATGACCTTGTAGCCAAGAATGACCTTGAACTTCTGACCTTCCTGCTTTCATTGCCGGGATTGTGGTTGTGTTCCATGAAGCCCAGTTTTATTCAGCGCAGGGGACTGAACCCATGGCTTTCCAAACACTATGCGCCTACTCTATTCACTGAGCTACACTCCCAGCCGTAGCCTCAGTATCTCAACTCCGGCTAGCTGTGAAGGCTGCCGGGGGGCTTCCAGAAAAAAACCCACTGCTCTGAGGGCTGGGTGGGATGTAGTCTTTCTTCCAACTTAGCCCTCATCACGTATGCTCCAGTGGCATCAGACCGACACAGGGGGCTCTGCAGATTGTGGTACCTATCTTCAGGGGTTAAGAGGAAGCTTCTGTGGCCCCAGAGTCACCTTCCAGGTCATAGTTCTGATCTAGCTACTCAAGAATTCCACCTCTGGGCTTGCAAGCTGGATCAGCAGGTAAAGGCATGTGTGCACAACTCTGACAGCCTGAGTTGACCTCCAGAACCCTTTAATCCTAAGACTTGGGAACAGACAGGTAGATCTCTGTGAGTTCAAGGCTAGCCTGGGCTACATAGCAAGTTCTAGGTCAGCCAGGGCTACACAGAGAGACCCCGTTGAAGAAGTGGGGGAGGAGGAGGAGGGAAGGAGGAAGAGAGGGGATGGAGGAGTAGAGCAGGGGAGTTGGAGGAGGAGGAGGAGAGGAAGGAAGAGGAAGAAGAGGAAGAGGAGAAGCAGCAGCCACTGTCACCACAGCAGTAGCACAAGTGGACAGTGACAACTGCTTCTTCCACAAAGTTGTCAAATGACCTCTGCATACAGCTGTGACATGTTCAGTGCTCACACATGCATGCATACACACACACACACACATACCACACACTACACACACCACACGCACAAATATATTTTTAAAAAATTCTCTCTTTACCCTCCAGCTAGGAATCAGACTTGTCTATTTGTATGTGTGGTGTGTGTGTGTGTGTGTGGTGTGTGTGTGTGTGTGTGTGGTGTGTGGTGTGTGTGTGGTGTGTGTGGTGTGGTATGTGTGTGATGTGGTATGTGTGTGTATGTGGTGTGTGTGGTGTGTGTGTAAGTGTGGTGTGTGGTGTGTATGTGTGTACGTGGTGTGTGTATGTGTGGTGTGTGTGTGTGTGGTGTGGTATGTGTGTGTGTGTGGTGTGTGTGTGGTGTGGTATGTGTGTGTGGTGTGATGTGTGTGTGTGGTGTGGTGTGTGTATGTGAGTGTGGTGTGTG
>NW_021604714.1:2708772-2729798 GCF_004785775.1 Grammomys surdaster | reverse complement strand
GTGTGTGTGTGTGTGGTGTGTGTGTGTGGTGTGTGTGGTGTGTGTGTGTGGTGTGTGTATGTGTGTGTGTGGTGTATGTGTGTGGTGTGTATGTGTGTGTGTGTGTATGTGTGGTGTATGTGTGTGGTGTGTGTGTATGTGTGTGTGTGTGTGGTGTATGTGTGTGGTGTGTGTGTGTGGTGTATGTGTGTGGTGTGTGTGTATGTGTGTGTGTGTAGGTTAGAGTTCAGCTTCAAGTGTCTTCCTCTATCTCCCTATTTTCTGTTATTTTGGAGACAGAGTTTCATTATGTAGCCTTGGCTTTTTGTCTTCCTAACTCTGCTTGCTCACACATACATTTACGAGGAAATTGAAGGTTTTTTTTTCCGCCCCTAAAACATATTGTGTTTTATATGTTCAAATTGTATTTCGTAATCTCTTTAACGGATGTGGCACTGTTTTACTAATGGGACACTGATCTTGGTTATTTTCCTGCACTTTGGCACGTGTGCTTTAATGAAGGCACTACGAGTTCCTTATCCCCTAAATGTCCTGCATTAGCACCTGTGTAAACTGTGTGTCCTAATCTCTACAATGGATGTCATAGAAAACCCGCCCACAGGGATCTTAAATGGGAAATGTAAGGTCGTTTTCAGGGTTACAGTTAGGGTTAGGGTCAGGGTAAAGGTTAGGGTTACAGTTACAGGTAGAATTAGGTTTAGGTCAGAGAAAGGGTATGTAGATCAGGTTAGACTGGAACTCATGGAGATCAGCATGCTTCTGTTTCCTGGGTGCTGTGACCAAAGGCATGCATCTCCCAGGCCGGCTTCCACCTCATTTTCCCAGACAGGTCTCTCATTCAACCTATAGTTTGCTATAGATCTGACCTGCAACCCCCCCCAGCCCACCCCACCCCACCCCACACATACCCCGGATCTACTTACCTGTCCTTCCCTTCCTTCCTCCCTCCTTCTCTCCCTCCCTCCTTCCTCCCTCCCTCCTTCATGCACTGAGATTTAGGTGCCTGCCTCAGCCTGGCTTTCATGTGGGTGATGAGGGACTGAACTTAGGAGCTCAGGCTTGTGCTTTAGCCCAGTGTGGCTTTCATGTGGGTGATACGGGGATGAATTCAGGAGCTCAGGCTTGTGCTCTAAGCCCGTTACCCACTGGGCCATTTCTCCAGCCTCAGCTTTAAATCCTGAGTCTGTTGCCTTGTAGTTGTTTGGGCTCAGTAGCTACAGATGTGACAAACATGCTTTTTCTTTCCCCTTCTCGAGCACCCAGAGATTGCTGTCGATCTTTAATGACATCCCTTGTCGTCAGCCCTCTAGACCCCCTCATCGATCCTGTGTGTTGCTTGAGAGTTCACTTAATACGACTAGAATTCGTCCATTTACCTCCCAGGAACCCAGCCCGAGACAGGACATTTGGCGTGCTTTGCTCTTACATAGACTCCTAACGAACACTAGATTTTTCTTTTTTCCTGAAAATTTGTGTTTGTTTTGCTGAGCTGGAGCTCAAACCTGAAGCCTGAGGCGTGCCAGGCAAGTGTTTGCCTGCCAACCCCAGCTCCAAACATGTTCTTGTTCCTGTCATTCTGTTTTTAACTTCTTAAAAGATGGGCACAGTTCCCAGTGCCACAAAAGACAGAGGGAAAGCCTCCGGATGGGGATGCCCTGGGATACTCTCGCAGAGATAATGCATTTGATTGCTGTACACTGAATCCCCTTAGCCCAGAGCTGTCAGCTGGGGCAGTGGGCTCCTTGTATAGTCAATGCCCCATCCTGCCTGCACCCAGAGACTCTCTGCTTTGCTTTCTGAAGCCATAGCAGGAACAACCCAGAACTTACGAAGTGGAATAGCCATCAATCAGGAGAGAGGGACAAGCAGCAGATAGCCCCTTCTCCTTTAGCCCAGGCTAGCCTTGAATTTGCTGGGATTATAAGTATTCATTAGCAAGTCCAGTTTGTGAGTTACTGGGGATAGAACCCAGGGCATCCTGCGTGTCAGGCAAGCACTCTACCAACTGGCCTACACCCTCAGCCCCCTTTTGTCTTTTTGCTATCTCTCCAGGTCTCACTTCAGTTTCCCTGAGGCAACTTAATATCTTAGAGGATACCTTGGAAACCAGAGAAGCCAAAGGAGATATGTGCTAGCAACTCTCGTGGTATACATGGTTCATTTATAGATAGCTGATAGATAGATAGATAGATAGATAGATAGATAGATAGGTAGATATCCATTAATAAAACTATATAACATTGCATGAGGGGATTCTTCTGCGTGTATTCTAAATCTGTTTTTTAAATACTCATTTAATATGTTCATAGCATAGACTCACATAACACAATCCATCCACCATGGACAATGAACACATTTCCGTGTCAATAAATACAATCCTAAATAGAGTTTATCTCCCCGTGTCCCCGTGCTAGGGACTGAACTCGGCCTTGCTCTTGTACGATTTAGCCCCAGACCCCACTCCGAAGTGCCTTCTTTAATGTCTGTCACCGAAGGTGTGCCTTATCTTTGACTTAATCCATTCGGTTTACAGAGTCGGGGTGAACACACGGGTCTTTGTAAGAGGGTGGAATGGCTTCCTCTGCAAAGGAAGTGCCAAGCTTCGCATTCCCTCAAATGCTCACTCCACATCCAATAATTTTCTCTGGCATACTAAAAGGCCAGCATTTCATTCGAGTAGTTTTTAGTGGGCTTCAGAAATTATCCTTCCACCCTTTTTGAAAATCAGAACGTGTGCCCATCTTCCTTTCTTTCTTTCCTTTGCTGTAATTTCCTCTACAGCAACGGCTGCATCTACGCCTGCCTCCAGGTCCCTGGGATGCCGTACGTCCTGGCTTTGAAGGGGTGGCGCTCACTGCAGGTGGCTCAACAATTTCTGTCCACTACACCTCTCTGGGGTTTTGGTCTTCTGCTCAGCTCAGTACGAAGCAAAATTGTCTGTCCCCTGTCCCAGAGCACTGAACCCTGAGTAGATCTTCTCTTCACAGTGCTCTTTGCTCTGTCTCTGCTCACTGGGGCTTCAGCACGTTGCTAACCCCCATTCTTATAGAGCCTACCATTCCGGGCTGCGTATTCCTCTCCCATCTCTTGGTGCGTGTATGTGTGTGTGTGTTTCAAACCCTAGCTCGTTGGAAACCTGCCAGTGTACCTCACAAGGTTTCCTATAAAGTCCCCCCCCTTAACTTCCGATGGTGCCCCTTGCAATTACTCACTGGAATCCCAGGGCTTTCAACAGCTCCCACTTACTGGTATGAATATGTTCAATACAACTAGTCCTGATTTATCTTCGCAGCCCCCCTGCGATGCCCTATTACATGTAAGTTCCTCTATTCACCGGCTGGATAGCCATTGGCACAGAAAGGCATAGGCACCATCTCAGCGGTACCCAGCATCCAGGGGACCAGCCTCCAGTCTTCTCTTAAATGTAACTCCCTTTGTTTATGTGGACACAGAGAGGGATCTGGACCCTCGCCTGATACAACTGAAGCCAGCAGGCTAAGCCTTAGATTCTCCTTCCTCTCAGGCTCTGAGTTTAGGTCCCTTCCTAGGCAAATCATGGAGGCCACCTCCTCTTGGGTTCCATCCCTCTCCCCAGTCCAGCAAGCCAGCCAAGTTGGCGACACTTGTCTAAAGGTAGTGCCTAAACTATCCTCACCTGGTCACAAAACAGCCCCTGTTTACGGATTGGGGATGGCGCCCACATGCATGCACATACATGCACACGCACCACAGGTGCAGAGGTGTCCCCGCAACTCTTCACACACATACACACATATCCTGGACACAGAAGCACCCCCACATCACTCTGTCATTATCTCTCTGGGTCTCTGTATGTGTCTCTCAGTGTCTGTTTTCGTCTTTCTGTCTCTCTCCCGTGCGTGCACACACATATACACATGTCTTTCCTCCCTCCCACCCCACGAGCACAGAAGCACCCTCAAATCTATCTCTGTCCCTCACTCAGGGTCTTTGCATCTTTGTGTGTGTGTGTGTGTGTGTGTGTGTCTGTCTGTCGCACACATACACACACACACACACACACACACACACACACACACACAAGTATTGTCTGTCTCTGGTAGCCAAGGTGGTCAGTATCTCTTTTCCCTGCCTGCCCCCGCCCCCGCCCCTGTCCCCTGCTCTTGGGTCTATAGCCCACCCAGTCCTGAACCCCCTACCCTAGTGCCACTTACCCTCCATACTGTCTGCTCCTGGACACTCTCCAAAAGAGGTGGGCACCTTCAAGCGGATGGGCTGGGACCCAGGAAGGGTCTGGGGTCTGGGTGGGCTACCCTCGTCTCCGCTTCACCCGTCGCTCGCAGGCGGGCAGGGGGCGCTCACTCCCTGGGGTCCGGGGTGCAGCGCCCTCACAGCGCCGCGGTCCACAGGACTCTGCCGCCCGCTCCGCGCCTCCCGGGCCGGAGGGAAGGAGGGGGCTGGCGCCGCGCCGTCTCCATGGCACCCGGCACACCTGTGCGGCCGAGCGAGGGCGCCCCGTGCACCTCCCCCGCAAACTCTCCCAGGACCCCGCACCCTCCAAAGTGCGGGCGGTGCCCGCCGCAACCCTGGCAGACACACACCAGCCTCTGTCCCCACTCTTTACATGGCTCGAGCCCAGCTTGCCCTGCACTTGCCCACCACGATCGCTCGCCAGGACTGTCTCTCTGAAGAGGCCAAGAAGTCGCTGTCACTATATAGGAGGGACCCTTAGAGACAAGCTCTCCCCAGTGAACGAGGACAAGATGTCTGATGGAAGACCCTGGCTTTTGAATCAAATAGACCAGGTTTGGGCAAGTGTCGCTGAGCCTGAGTTTCTGCATCTGTAAAGTGGTGCTGAGGGAAGCAAGTGTGTACGTTTCTGCCTGCATATAGTAGATACTCAATTAACGTCTCCTTGCTGGACAGGAGACCACTGCCTTGACCGTCCTCAGAACCTGTCAGATAGCCAGAAGACAGCACTGCACACCTGCCATTCGAGTGGAGATCTCTTTTATAACTTCTGACATATCTGGAGACCTGCACTCTGGAAGTAGAATTCATCCATCAAATTAGAATCACATGGTGGGGAGGTGTCTTTAAGTACCAGCAATAAGCTGGGCGTAGTGATGCATACCTTAAGTCCCAGCACTCAGGCAGAGAGGCAGGTGAATGAATCTCTGAGTTCAAGACCAGTCTGGTCTACAGAGTGAGTTCCAGGACAGCCAGGGCTACACAGACAAACCCTGTCTTGAAGGAAAAAAAAAAAATTCCAGCATTTGGGAAGCAGAGGCAGATAGATCTTTTGACTTTGAGGCCATCCTGGTCTACATAGCAAGTTCCAGGCTAGCCAGGACTACAAGGTGAGACCCTAGTCTCTAAAAAACCAACCAATAAAGCCAACAAAAGATGTCTTTACTGTATGTTTCACTCACCAGATGAACACCCTTGATCCTCTGAACTGGTGAAAGTCACTGTGACATCCCCCCCCCCCCCCAACAGCTCCTGAGGCTTCTAGGTACCAGCTGATGTAAGCCTGACCACCTCTGTATGGCCCTATCCGGTCCAGTCCACTTCTCCTCTAATCCTACCTCTCGCTGAGTCCTCACCATTCCTCTACCTGCCCCTATGCTCTCACACCCCCCTCTACCCCCCCCCCGCAGGGGCTTCCTGCCCAACACCCACCCCTCTCCCCATCCACTGCTCTCTCCCCTCAAGTCTGCACGGCTCTTCGGCTGGTGGTTCCTAAACTTTCCCTGAACTTTGGAATCATTCAGAAGATTTTAACAGCCACCTCCTCTCTCCCCGAGATCACACCTATTCCAATTAAATCGGAAAGTCTGAGGCGGTAGGGAGATCGGAGGTGTGTAAAACTCCCTAGCGAGCCTCGCACATGGCAGAAGGAGGCCCTTGCCGGTGGCAGTGACACTGCAGTCCTGTTCCTCTCTCCGCCCGTCTTCCCCACAGCTCCATGACCCTCTCCTCCCTTTGTTCTCCTCACAGACTCCTGCAAGAGAATGTCACAGGGCTGTACAGCTTCACAATGGAGATGTATTTCATAGTGTTCTGGGAGCTGCTAAATCCTCAGGAATGATTTCAGCCCGGCAGTGGTGTCACTTGTGGGAGGCGGAGGCAGGTAGTGGATCTCTGTGAGTTCGAGGCCAGCCTGCTCTGCAGAGTGAGTTCCAGGACAGCCAGGGCTTACACAGAAAAACTCTGTTTTGAAAAACAAACAAAAAAGTCTCCTAGGGCTTCCTTCCCTCCCCCCAAACCCCCCGCCCTGTGTCCTTGCACATTTACCTGTCCACTCCCCTTCCTGGTGTGTGTGTGTGTGTGTGTGTGTGTGTGTTAAAAGAGGCTTTCTGGTGGGTTTGTATTTCTTTTTAAATTTTACATGCATTGGTGTTTTGCCTGTACGAATGTCTGTGTGAGGGCGTCAGATCCTCTAGAACTGGAGTTACAGATAGTTGTGGGTTGCCATGTGGGGGTTGGGAATTGAACCCAGGACTTCTGGAAGAGTAGCCAGTACCCTTAACCACTGAGCCATCTCTCTAGTCCCGTTGTCTTTGTTTTTAATTTTATTTATTTATTGTTTTGAGACGAGGTCTCACATAGCCCAGTGGGCCTGGACCTCAATATGTAGCCTCGAGTTTCCAACCCTTTTTACATCCTTTTAGCGCTGGGATTCTAGGCATGTGGCTACCATGCCTGGATTACATCCTGCTGGGGATAGAACCCAGGACTTCCTGTTAGGCAAACACTCCACCAACTGAGCACATGGCCAGCTCTTTTTAATTTTTTTTTCTTCGTTTCTGAGACAGAAATCCCACTGTGTAGCCCAGGCTAGCCTCAAATATAAGATCCTCCTGCCTCAACTTCCCAAGAACTGGAAATTAAAGATGTGTCTTTTAGCTAATGTGTACCACCTAGCACTCAAGAGGCAGAGGTAGGTAGATATATATGAGTGAGTTCGAGGCCAGCCTGGTTTACAGAGTGAGTTCCAGGACAGCCAGGGCTACACAGAGAAACCCTGTCTTGAAAAGCATGTGTGTGTGTGTGTGTGTGTGTGTGTGTGTATTTGTATGTGTATATATGTGTGTACATATGTAGACGAATATGATGTATATGATGGTGTATATTTTTTCCCTATACTGATTTTTTATCCCTAGGGACTCCGATTCCCTCCTTAATCAAACAACACAGGTCCTATCTCCAAATGTATTCATTTTGCTTAGGATGGAGAGACCCACAATCATTCAGTATGTAATATCCTCTAAGGGCAGATACCCCCTGTCATTCACGACTGTGTATGCTATCCCAATATCCATCCTGTCGAAGGTGTTGAAGGACCGTACAAGGTTTGGACTGGCTTGGCGTGTATACTCCTTTTCTTCAAGCAGGGTTGGAAGTATGTTCTGAGATGTCCAGCAGAGTTGGGGAGTGTGCAGGAGGAGGGTTGGCGTCAAGCTGAACAGTGCCTTCTGGGGCAGCTCTTCTGTGGAGGGGATTCCAGGCAGCTCTGGTGAGAGATTCAGTCTTTCTCCCCAGCTAGAAATGCACAGGGGTCTTTGGGGCAAAGGAAGCCATTGAATAGCTGCCCTCTTCGAAAAGACTCAGAATTCATAAGAAAGGGGCAAGGGGTCTCTCTGGATGGTGATAATGTGGCCCTGGGGACCAGACCCCACACTGTGGACTCCCGCAGTGTATGTTTAATGGAGGAGAGAGGCTTCCCTTGAAGAGCAAGGCCAGGGCAGCCAGAAGAGAGGCTGAGGCTCAGGCAGAGTGGGATGTCTTCCTGGAGTGTGGAAACAGCCTCTGAGGAGCATTTCACTCTAAAAGCCTTAAACTGCTTATTAACAAGCCCTCCCCAAGGAAGCAGGTCAGCACTGTTCTCTGCATTTATAAACGACAATAGAGAGCTCAGATGGCTGGCTCCATCCGGCTGCAGAGCTGGATAGGAGCCACCAGAGAGATAGAAAAGCATAGAGACGTTCACAACAGTCCATAGAACCCAAACAAGGAGCTAGAAACCTGGGTATTCTCCTCTTCACAGCTCTGACTGTGGCTCCCTGCGCATCCTCTCTTGGGAACTCAGCGTCCACATCTCTGAAGTATGAGAGGTTTGGGTAAGAGAGAGTGTCTCACAGCCCCTATTATTGAGCCTAGGTTTATGGAGTCTTCTGGGGACAGCTTGAGGAGTCCTGTTCTCAGGCTGGGGTTCACACTCTAGATTGTGACAATGGGGGTTTTGTGGAGGGTGTTGAGCCAAGAAGGGCTTAGATACATCTCTAGGACGTCACAGGCTTTAGAGGACCAGGACATCAATCTGGGATGGGAGGAGGGGGCCAGTCCACAGACTTCTTAGAGCTTAGGTGGTTGAGGGACTCTAATACAGTTCCTCATATTGTGGTGACTTCCAACCGTAAAATTATTTTTGTTGCTACTTCATAGCTGTAATTTTGCTACAGTTATGAATTGTAATGTAAATATTTTTTTGGAGACAGAGGTTTATTAAAGGAGTCGTGACCCATAGGTTGAGAACCACGGTACTAGTCAAAAGACCCGGGTTTGACAACCAGTTCTTCTTCCAACTGGGAGCTTTCCCATGATATGTGACTGACCACACACTCCGTTATCTTTAAGCCTGTTTCTTCACTTCTAAAGCCTAGGCTGGCTTTAAAGTTGTCATCCTCCTGCTTCCTCCTGTGTGCTGAGATCACAGGCATGCACTACAGGGCCTCACTTGTGTCTTCCACATAATACAACACAGACTAACCTTCCCTGTTGTGGGGGCAACTAACTTGGACAGTAACTGGAGACTTGAGTAGCCACAGATATATATGGTGTCTTTATTTTACCTTATTTTTTTTTAATTTAATTTTATTTCTGAGACAAGGTCTCCTGTAGCCCAGACTGACCTCAAACTCCTTGGCCTTCAACTTAAAAAAAAAATCACTTATTTTATGTGAATGGATGTTTTATATTCACAAATGTCTGTGTATCACCAGCTGGTGCCTGCAGAGTCTTGAAGAGGGTGTAGGATCCCTTCTGGGTTGTCATGTGGGTGCTGGAAATTCAACCTGAGTGCTCTGGAAGGGTGGCCAGCACTCTGACTTGCTGAGCCATCTCTCCAGCCCTGTGAAGATTACTCTGATGGCTACAAATCTTAGAAAGTTTATGTAAACTTTTTGATTTGTATATAGTGAGAGATCCCCAGCCTGTCATAGTGGCTGGTGCCTATAAACCCAGCATGTAGGAGCCTAAAGCAGGAGGATTACCTTAGGAGGAATTTGGGGCCAGCCTGGAGTTGAAGTGAGTTTCAGGTCAGCCTGGGCTACAAAGGGAGACCTTGTACCAAAAAAAAAAAAAAAAAAAAAAAAAAGCCAGGCAGCGGTGGCACACGCCTTTAGTCCCAGCACCAGGGAGGCAGAGGCAGGCAGATTTCTGAGTTGGAGGCCAGCCTGGTCTACTGAGTGAGTTCCAGGACAGCCAGGGCTACACAGAGAAACCCTGTCTCGAAAAAACAAAACAAAAACCAAAAACAAACAAACAAAAAACAAAAACAAAACAAAACAAACAAACAAAAAAAAACCAGAAGGAAGATGAGGAAGGGGTGGAGAAGGTGGGGCTTGTTCTAATTACTCTCCTCCGAGCTGTGACTAAGTCATTGACAAAAGCAACTCAAGGAAGGGGTTCTTTTGGTTCCCTTTTTGGTCCAGGCCATCACATGGGGAGGATTGCAAGAATATTACCCCATATCTGTGGTCAGGGAGAACAGAAACTGTGGCTGTTCAGCTCTTTCTCCTTTCTTCCCTTTTTAATCCAGCCACACCATTTCAGAGTATGTCCTGCACCTAAGGTAAATCTCCCTGGAAGAATCCTTTAGACACACCCAGCGTCCCTATAGACACGCCCAGCGTCCTTATAGACATGCCTCAGGGTATGTCCTCTAGTGATCCCAAATCCAGTGAAGTTAGCAATGGAAGTTAACCATCACCAATAAGAAGAGGAAGAGGGAGAAGAGATGCGGAGGAAGAGGATGGGGAGGAGGAGGGAGGGAAAAAGGAAGAAGGTAGGAAAGCAAGGGAAAAAAGGAGAAGAGAGGAGGAAGAGGGAGAGGAGACTTTAAAGCTGGCTGCTGTTGCCTCGTGGACCGTTACTGTCCACATGTGACATGTGGACATTGCTGGAAGGCAGCTTCTGAATAGGAACATACTCTGGTTTTTGTGTGTGTGTGTGTCTGTATGTTGGGATTTGAATCCAGGCACTTGAACACGTTAAACACACACATGCACACGCACATACTTCTACTGATGTTATTGGCTGAAGACCACAGCTTTAGCAAGGGGTCTGGCTGGTCTAGTCCCTGAACTCTGTTGATCCTGTGAGTGATAAAACTAGGGTAACAGGAGAGACTGAGGTCTGATGGAAAGCAGAGCTCTCTTAAGGGTGAGATCTCAGGTAGAGAACACGGTTGGACGGGGAGCACAGTTGCAGGAGCACGATGGTGGGGGTATGGTAGGGCTGCACATCCTCTCTTGGACTTTGCACATGAACTCTTGGCCACTCCACTTGGCATAAAATCCAGCCACAATATTGTTGTGGATAGCCCCAGCCTTGTATTTTGATACTAATTCCCCTTTCCAGTGAAGGGCTGCAGAGGAGGTGTGAGTCATTACACAGGTGAATTCTAGTGAACCTTCTGCCCATCTTAATTTGTAAAATAAAGGCTAGAGCCAGTGATTGGGCAGAGGAAGGGGAGGTAGGGAAATAAAGGCTGGGGAGAGAAGAAAGAGAGGGAAGATGACTGGAGGAAGACAATGGAGGACCGAGACCGGGAGAGAGAAGAGAGAGAGGACAACTAGGAAGAAGGAGGTAGAAGGACAGACGCAGGGTCTGGAAATCCCTCAAGTTATAAGGGTCTCAGAGCTGGGGACAGAGTAGTGTAGGAGTATCTGCCCAATCTAGGCTTACAGAATATATTCATAATTACTGAGTTGTGTTTTCATTGACCAGTCCTATTCGGGATGGAGATTTAAATATCTCCCTCAACACAATATTATGGCTGGTGAGGGCCTGGAAAGACCTGTGTGAGGAGGAGCGGCTAATGGTGATACCAACATGTCTGGTGGGAAATATGAAGATTTAATATAGAGCCTGACCTTGAGCGGGCAGTAGCCCTGTCTGATAGCAATTTTCTCAAAAGCTCGATTCTCAAACAGAGTTTCCTTACCATCCACCTGTTCAGCCCTCAGTGGATAGACACGGTAGGCCTACTATGTGCCAGGCATTGCTCAAGAGATGGGAGGGAAGGAAAGCCATGGACGCCAAGACAAAGATCCAACTGACCGTAAGTAATGGGCATAGACAATGCTCATTGGGTATATGGCAGGGGATAAGATCTACGGATAAAGAAATGGGACGGGGGTCTCTCTTTGAGGAGTGACAGGCAACCCCCTAGTGGTTCATTGGAGAAGCAACGGGCGGTAGATGACGCATGGTCCAAAATACCCCATGTGAGCTCTTGATTTACCTGGAAGGAAATGTTGAGCCACTCAGGATTTGGAGAAGGAGTGACCTAGGATCTAGAAGGATCCTCTGGGTTCGGTGTGGATGGTTAGCAAAAACTCTTTAAGGTGCAAGGGACTAACTTCCAGAGCCTGCCTATCTGGCAGCTCAGGTGGCCTTGGGATTTCTCTTCTTACATCACTCACATGTGATTCTTGGGTGGTTTTTTTTTTTGTTTTTGTTTTTTTGATGCAGGATTTTTCTGTGTATCCCTGACTGCCCTGGACTTTGCTCTGCAGATCAGGTTGGCCTCGAACTTAAAATCCTGCATCTACCTCCAGAGTGCTGGGATTAAAGGTGTCCCCACGAGGTTCTTAGAACACCTCCTGAGATCTGACACCACCCCGAGGGCACAACTCTTGATCTCCGAGTTTTCCGAGTGGGAGTGGAAGGTGTCAGCTACCACATTCACTCTGTGAACTGTGTGGTGGTGAGACAGGCCCTCAGAGCTCACTCTGGAAGGACCCCTGTCTTATGTGGTCCCCATTGACAGGAAATAGTGTGCACAGGAGCCTCTGTTTGTAGGAATCTGGTTTCCCTCATGTGGAATACTGTGGGCTCCAGCTGGGTCTGTCATGGCCGCCTCTGCCTCATCGGCCAGCTTCAGAAGCCTGGCGCAGGTGTTCATAGATTCATCGGCTTTTTGTTCTTTGAGACATGGTTCTGATGCTGTAGCCTAGGCTGGCATCCACATCACAACAATCCCCTTGTGCCTCCCAGGTGCGGAGTTCACAGCCTGGTAGGGTTCTGAATTATGAAGAAGGGCTCCCCATCAGCTTCCAGATGTCCTGTGGATATATGTCTGCACCTCTTTGTGGCAACGGGAGGCTATGTTCTAGTCTCCACACTGAGGGCTTTTGTTCTTGGCGGTGGGCATTAAGTACCTGTGGGAGGCAATCTCAGGGCGTGGCAGGTGCGTGACATGGATGTACCCACCTGTGATGTGGAAACTGCTCTCTTGATTAGCTGGGAAAGCAAAGGCTCAGAGAGGCCTTTACCCAGGATCAGGCCATCTGAAGAAAGCCACTGGTCACTTCTATGCAAGCAGGCCTCTGTGAGGCCCAGGCTCACACCAAAGACAACGGACTAGCAGAAGCAAAAGGGCCTGTCCTAAAGTCCTGGTTCCAATGCTTTTCGGTCATGTGCTCGCCCCTTCACCCCTGTCTGCTGGTAGAGGGATGCTACTGTAGCAAACAAGGACATACAGGTCCCTTGTGGGCAGGGAGCTGGAGAGAGGGCTCAGAGGTTAAAAACACTTGTTGCTCTTGAAGAGGACCAAGGTGTAATTCCCAGCACCTACCTGATGGATCCCAAGCATCTGTAACTCCAGTTTCAGAGGCTCAGATGCTCTCTTCTGACTTCCTCAGGTACCAGCCACATACACAATGGGATGCAAATGCTCATACATACATACATACAACATACATGCATGGATACACACATACACATACATACATACATTACATACATGGATACACACATATGTACATACCTACATGCATACATACGTAGAATATATATATATATACACACACATATATATGTGAACAAAACACTCTCTTTTTAAAAAAAGATTTATTATTTATTATGTATATAGTATTCTTCTTGCATGTATGCGGAAGAGGGCATCAGATCCCAATACTCAATGGTTGTGAGCCACCATGTGGCTGCTGGGAATTGAACTCAGGACCTTTGGAAGAGCAGTCAGTGTTCTTAACCACTGAGCCATCTCTCCAGCCTAACAAAACACTCTTTTTTTTTTTTTTTTTTTTTTTGGGTTTTTCGAGACAGGGTTTCTCTGTATAGTCCTGGCTGTCCTGGAACTCACTCTGTAGACCAGGCTGGCCTCGAACTCAGAAATCCGCCTGCCTCTGCCTCCGGAGTGCTGGGATTAAAGGCGTGCGCCACCACCGCCCGGCTTAACAAAACACTCTTAAAATAAATTTTACGAATCTAAAACAGGTCCCTTCCTGGGACAACTGGATGTTGACAATTCATAAGCCCTGGCGGCCTGTGTTATGTTACTTTTCTGTCTGTCTTTTTTTTTTTTTTTTTTTGGTTTTTCGAGACAGGGTTTCTCTGTGTAGCTCTGGCTGTCCTGGAACTCACTCTGTAGATTATGCTGGCCTTGAACTCAGAAATTCGCCTGCCTCTGCCTCCTAAGTGCTGGGATTAAATATGTATGCCACCACACCCAGGTCAGTGCCACCTTTCTTAGGGACGGTCTGACCTGCTTGGCCCAGAGTGTGTAAACATGGTCTTGCTGTTTGAGAGCTTTTTCTCTCAAACCTACCTCTTATCCTAGGCCCGCCCTGTTGTGGATTTGGTCTAACACTTGTGTTATGTTAATTAGGTTCACAAAATTGCATGGGAATCAGTACTTATGACTCTGAGGGTTCCTGCTCCCAGTTGGTTTTGATTGGAAAATAAAGTTGCTGGCGGCCAATGGTTGGGCAGGGAGACACAATGGGGACTTAAGGATTCCTGGGCAAGAGACCCAGGGAGGAGGGAGGTAGATCCACCATGCTGGGAAAGGAATAGCTGCCACTCCTGAGAAGAAAAGGACAGACAGACAGCCAACATATAAGAGCCAGGAAGAGCAGCCCCATGCTGACCTCCATTCCCACACTGGGTCTAGGGCAACAAAGATGGAATATAGATTTTAGTAAGTTATAACTCAGGAATATCGGAGGGAAACCCGATATTAACCACCTGGAGGTCTGGGAGTGGCCCAAGCATTAAGCTGTTTAGTTGTTTAAGACATATTAAAATATAAAGCTGTGTGTGAGTGTGTATGTGTGTGTTTCATTTAGGAACCCAGAACACTGGGGCAGGTAGTGAGGAACGTGCTGCTGCCACCGGGTCGATCTAAGTAGAGGTTAATTGGCAGCTGCAACACCGCCCTTTCTGGCTTTGGCTCTTCTTCCAGGACTCTACTGAGGTAAATGGCAACTCTCCCATTCCTTGGCTTTCTGAGAAGGGACGAGCACATTTCAAGCAAAGAGTAGCTTCAAAGCAGGATTCTAGGGGTCTGACATCACTATTTTTCGGAAAACTAGCAAGGCAAACCCTCTGGTCCTCCACTGTGCCGTCTCCTGGCATGCATTCCCAGCATGCACTCTGTTACTCTAGCATCTTATATATAGCCATCCCATGCAGGAACCTTGTGCCCAGAAAACAAAAGCAACAAATATCTCATTCACCTCAGGAAATTTCAGAATCACTTAAAGGAGGTGTCAGACTGCTTAAAAAAAAAAATTGCTAAAACTCTTTTGAATCCTTTGCCCCTGGTGGGCTCCCTTACCGTCTGCGCCCATCCTCGTTTGTTTTTCCGAGACAGGGTTTCTCTGTGGAGCCTTGGCTGTCCTGGAACTCACTCTGTAGACCAGGCTGGCCTAGAACTCAGAGATCCCTCTGCCTCCCCAGTGCTGGGATTAAAGGTGTGAGTCACCACCAGCACATGTCCAGTTCACCCATCTTAACTGCACTGTAATCACCCTGTCTTGGCCAAGGCTTTCTGTCTGCATGGAAAACCCTGCCTAAAATCCAGACTCTGCAGCCTCAGAGGAAACTCTCTACAAGAAGGGCGAGGGAGGCTTTTCTGTCGGCCAGCAAGTCAAAAGTCCTAAAAGCTGGTTGACAGGAAAGGCCTGTGTGCAGGGGGGCATTTAATAGCATTTAATAGCAAAACACTTAAGAGTTCAAGAAACAGGGACCATGTGAGTTCCAGCAAGCTCTTAGCACAGCCCCTTCATTTTGCAGCTGGGAACCAAGGCTAAGAGAGGGGCAGGGATTTCTGGAAATCACACAGCCGCTAAGAAGGCACCAAGAGATAAACACAGTAAAAGCCATGATGAGCCTGGTACCCACTGAGCGCCCTCTGTGCCTCTTCAATAAAAAACTGTGGTGCATCTGGCTTGACAAGTCAAAGTAAATTCAAGTTGGCCAATTTAACCTTAAAAACCAAGGTCTGAACCCAGAACATCAGCTCTCCAGCTGGGACATTAAAGCCACCAGGAGGATTGATTTGGGCAGCATCAGTCTGAGCTTCAGACCTGCATCTGGAGTGAGCGGCGTCGCTGCACTTTTTAACCAGCATCCAGCTCTCCCAGTCCAGACTCTGCT
This sequence comes from Grammomys surdaster, assembly GCF_004785775.1. Lineage (NCBI taxonomy): Eukaryota > Metazoa > Chordata > Mammalia > Rodentia > Muridae > Grammomys > Grammomys surdaster. The sequence goes on along the minus strand of NW_021604714.1, from coordinate 2,714,129 downwards.
CACAGAACCAGGGACCCGGGAGGAGTGGGTCCCTCCGTCTGGCACAAGTAGGGGCCCACTGTGAGCTGTTCATCCTTCTATAGTACATCCCCTCCAGGCCCATGTCTACCCCATTGCTCAGCAGGGCACTGCTGTAGGCTGTCCATTCTGTGTGCCTGCCCCAAGGCTGCTTTCTTCACCTTATGGTTTTGAGAATTCTTCCCCTGGGGAAGATGTAAACAATCTCTACCTCTCCACCAGTGTCAAACCAAAGTCTGATCCCGCTAAGGTTAAATCTGGGGAACCAATGCCTATTGGGTTTCTTTACAGAGCATGGTTGACAAGTTGTTTATAGGAATGTGGGTGACCTCTCCCACCTCCCCCCCAAAAAAAGCCTCACTGGCAAGCAAGCCCTCACCCAGCACGGATAATGGCTTCCTTGTAGCCACATAGGTGGAGGCTCTCCAATAACATTCTCTAGCCTATATACTTGTATACAAATGGCTGGGAAAGTGGCTAGCATCTCACACTGTGGGTCTGATGAACTTCCTCACCAACTCCTTCTCTGAGGGAACGCCCCCAGGCCACAGCTTGCTCCTAAAAGACTCAGGCAGGCAGGCAGGCCAACTGATCTCGTGACCATAGCAGCTGTCGTTCAGAGAACCAAGCTCTCTGTAACTCAAGCTTCCTGCAAGAGAGGCAGTTTCCCTTACAGGTGGGCAGGTGACACCGAGCCCTAATTCCTGGGAGTCTGTACTGGGTGAATAAATCAAATACTACACATATACACTCAGAAAGGGAAAGAAAAAAAAAAAAGAAAGCATACACCCAGCACTGGCAGATGAGATGAACACAGCCTTTTATTGCAGACCGAAGCGGCGGGCTTCTTCACACTGTGAGCCTGGATCTGGAGGGTTCTGACTGCCCATGCTTGCCCATGGGCAAGGATCATAACGTCTAGGCAGCATAGAGAACAACTTCCGGGAACAACCCCAGTTGGCATGCAGGGATAACCAGAGGTACGGTGGGAAGATAGGGCACGCCTAATCATCACCTGGTGATCACGATCGCGACCATTGTAGACCCAAAGATGGGGAACAGATCTGAGATGCAGGGGTCTCCCAGTGCTCGGTTAGGGGATCTGAGATGCAGGGGTCTCCTAGTGCTCAGTTAGGGGAGGCTGAGCATATATTCACATCCATGGACATGGAGGAGGGGACAACCCTCACTCTGTACATGACTGTGTCATCCAGGACCTCTGCTGACGCTCAAACTGTGACTTTCCTGGAAGAATCAGCTACAGTTCTTGCTGGGACACAGCTCCGACTCGGAAAGCCAGTGTGAGGTCTGAGACCCTGCATTTTAGTTTCCCCTTTACTGAAATGGGGTCTCACACAGCCCAGGGACTCTTGACTCTAGGCTAAGGTTGGCCTAGAACTCCTGACCTTTCTGCTCCTACTTTCAGAGGGTTGGGTTTCTCAGTGGGTACCACTATGCCTGACACTCTTCTTTTCTCCTTTTACTTTGTCTGCTGCTGGTGTGCTGGGATAGGCTCTCATTACACAGCATAGGTTGGCCTCACCCCCAGAATCCTATAGTCTTAGCCCCATCAGGTGCTGTGTCCCAGGTGTACATCCCTGGAGGCTGCATTCTAGCAAGCTGATGTTAGCCTATCAACACAAGCATCGTTAGGCTCTTACATCTCTCTTCTTCGACAAGGTAAACCCCCCAACTCAGGAGTACAGGGTAGAAGGGAGGAGCCAGTCCAGTCTGGTTGCACGGAATCTTTGCTTGGGCCCTGTGTCTACCTCCTCATCTGGCCACTGGCCTTGGGATGAGAGCGGATTGGGCAAGGTTTATCTTTTAGGATACACAGTCATGATACCAGCAGTGCTCCCACGGCACCCTTATCAAGAGCCAGGAACACTTTGAAGAAGCCAGGGACCCGGACAAACTCCGTGGTGGGTTTTTGTTCTGAACAACAGTTTGAGTTCTAAACAGCAAAATGTTGGAGACAAAGCGGCCTAGCCCTGCCTGTATCCTGGGGCTTCCACAGACCTACACAAAGGTGCAGACCAGCCAGGGTGGGGGGTGGGGCAGCTGATAGGCCTGCTGTTCGGGTGAGGAGGTAGACACACAGAGATTGAGAGGGTCAGGGATATCCCCAACCACAGGCCTTATCAGGAGGCAAGAGCCCAGCTACCTCCTGGGAAATGCTAGTTTTGGGCACACTGGGACAGCTGGTACCCCCTAGACCACAGGCAAAGGTCTTCAAGATAGCAGATCATTATGGTGATAGCCTTGAGGTCGGTGGTACTGGGCCAGGACAAGGCAACCAGGTTGTCATCAGAGGGAGGTCACAAGAGGAAGGCCATGGTGAAGGAGGTCACTTAAGGACCCAGGGTGACAGTCACAGGTGTAGATGGACCTGTCTTCTCTGGGCCACCTCTCCTGTGGCCCTGAAGATAATGCCTGCCCATGCCAGACCATTCTCAGGGAGGGGCAGAAGGGAGCGTGTAGAAAGTCCTCCACACAATGTCTGGGGACAAGGAGGAATGAGCCACCAGGAGCTGCCCCTCTGTACCCTTGCCAGATGTCCAAGGATTGCTTCATAAACACTCCTGCCACAGGGCCCAACCAGTGTCTAGGCATTCCAATGCCTGGTTCAGGCTCTGACCAGTCCAGGGACCCTGATGGCCAGGACATGGCACCATGATAGGGTGTCACTGTGTTCGGTCCTCAGAAGGCAATAAATGCATGAAGGAGGTCTCCTCTCAGGATGGTGATTGGCTCACACACTAGAAACAAGGCTTCAAATCATAAGGTCCATAAAATGCCCAGCAAGGCTCATCCATCCACGAGCTTAGAGGGTGTCCGACGACGTGGGGACAGAACCTTTGAGGGGTCCCATGCAGGAAAAGCTTGCCACTATTTTTCCTCCTCCCAAGTATCCAAGCCCAGAGAGAGCAAGAGACCTACCCAAGTCAGCACAGCAGTTGTGAGGGTCCTGAGCCTCACCTCCCTCCTCCCTCTGGAGCTAAGCTATCCACCCTGGCTTAGCTGTGCCCCCTCCCTCTGTATGCTGCCTGGCCCACCCACCCCGCTCCCCAAGCTTGGCTTCCCATGGGCCTCCCTCCTCTCAGGGTGGCAGGCCAGTATCCTTTGTCCCTGGCTGGGTGAGTACAAGGAGTGTGTCCTAAGGCAGCGGGGCCTGGGTATCCTCTGGAGACATGAGCATATCAAACTTGATGAGTGGTGGGGCAATCACACGCACCTCGGCGCTCAGGGGGTTGAGACGCAGGTTGATGACGCGCAGAGCTGGCATGGCGGCCAGCTTCTCCACCGGAACATCTGCTGGGAACAGAGGGGACAGGTTAGAGGGATAGGAACTGTGGGACCCTGAAAGGTAGCCTGGTCCCCAGTTGAGCTAAGGCTAAAAGCCCCGGAGACCCTGAAGGGATGGTAGGTGCTTTGCCTGTTCCTGGGTACCAGGTCCCTGTCACTAGCCTCAGACCCCCATAGATTTGTGGCCATCAGTCATGGAAGGGCAACGCCCCAAGCTCCTCTACTAGTAGAGGACATGACCTATGGTCAAGACAGATCTCCATTTTAATGAGGTACCTAAAGGCCTGAAGGGCTTAGCCAATAAGCTTTCCTTTCCAGACACCCCTCCCTGCAAAAGGTATTTAATCTCAGGCCCACCCTGAGAACTGGGGTATGGTTTTACACATCCACTTTCCACCAAGACAATAAATGCCTTAAAACCGTGAACTGTCTCTTTTCATCAGGATCCACCATGGGGAGCCATGGAGAAGGCCTTTGCCTATAGAGTCGCCGTCTAATCTCCTGTAGAAAGCCTCTCTGTGCTCCCAGACATGACCAAGCCAAGCTCAAGCCCACTGCCATCATCAAGCCAAGGACTCCCCCACCCCTGGTACCAGCCAGAGATTCCCCTTCCCCCACCCCATCCCTGGGCCAGATCCATCCCACAGGTCCCCACTCCATTCTCATCTCTTCCGTGGCATCCAGCGGTGCCTGAGAACCAGCTGCCTCCTTACAGGCCTGGGGATGCAGAGCCAGCTCCTGCTGTCCTGCACCTCAGACTGGGCTTCCCCACCCCTGGAGCAGTGTCCAGGGCTTCCCTACAGCCCAACACCCGCCCAGAGACAGCATGGGGTAAACATGGTCAACTCCCGTGTCCTGCCTCCCTGGGGAGCTGAGCCCTGTGGTGTAGCAGACTCGGGACCCACAACCCTACAAGGAACTGGTTGGCTGGGAAGGAAGATGGAACGGGAAGACTTGGAGCATACAGAGCTGGGAGTGATGTTCATGGACCACCATGAATGGACTCAGCTCAGGGGTCCTATCCCTGAGGGAGGGGCCTTCAGAGCCTCACCAGAACACTAAAGCCACAGGTAGCTGTATAAACGAGGACCCAGGTTGGGGATGGTTGAACATTCCTGTAATCCAAGCACTCGGGAAGTAGTGCCTAGAAGATCAGGGGTTCAAGGTCATCCTCTACTACATAGTGAGTCTGAGGGTAGCCTGGGCTACACAAGACCTTGTTTCAAAAACAGCAAACAGTTATATAGAGGGGATTGGATCAGGTATCTGAAGGACAGAATCACCGCAGAAGCCACAATCTTGCCCTTATGTAGGCTCAAGTGAATGAAAGACAGGTACTTAAATCCTGCTGCATGAAGAAAACAGGAGAGCTGACCACAGCAGCCTAGAAACACACAGAGGAGCGTGTGAGTGAGAAGGAGTCGCAGTCTGCTGTCAAAAGGAGCAACATTCAGACACGTGCTTTAACACGCATCAACTCTGCAAATCCAGTGCTGCTGAACAGGGGTGGGGGCAGGGTGGGCACGGAGGTCCACTCGGCAATGACAACAGTCAGGAACAACAAGCAGAGCACAGGCTCCCAGAGCTGGAAGAAGTCAGGGTGAGGCATCCATCTTAGAAGCGGATGGTGGTGGCCGCTGCACACTGTCACTGAAGCAGTCAGTGCCATCGAAGGAACACTGAAAATACGATGGCAAATTTTCTGTCATTTACAGTTGCCACCATTTTGACATTTATTTGTGAGTATGTATATATGTATGCGTGAGTATATATGTACATGAGTATATATGTACATATGAGTATATATGCATGAGTATATATATGTATGTGTGAGTATATATGTATATATGCATGTGAGTATATATATGTGAATATATATGTATATATGTGAGTATATATGTATGTGAGTATATATGTACATGAGTATATATACGTATGTGGATGTATATATAGGTATGAGTATATATGTATATATGTGAGTGTATATGTATATGTGTGAGTATATATGTATATGTGTGAGTATATATGCATAT
>NW_021604714.1:2675487-2708762 GCF_004785775.1 Grammomys surdaster | reverse complement strand
TGTATATGTGTGAGTATATATGTATATGTGTGAGTATATATGCATATGTGTGAATATATATGTATATGTGTGCGTATATATGCATATGTGTGAGTGTATATGTATATGTGTGAGTATATATGTATATAAGTATATTTGTATGTGTGAGTGCAACAGAGCACGTGTGGAGGACAACCATCTCAAACTGGTCTCTTTTTTCACTGTGGCTCTCCGAGACTGTCATCAGGTGATTGGGCTTGGCGGTAAGTGCCTTTACCCACAGAGCCATCTTGCCGGCCCTGTGGCACAGGTTTTAAATCAGTAATACACCATGCTGAAGCCTACTGAACTGTACACTTTCCATGTAGGAAATGTGTGGCGTGTGATACGTCGCAGTACAGTGATTAAGAAAACAGCCAGTTTAGAGGCAGATGATGTAACACGGTTGATAGAGTCTGTGCCTAGCTCCCATGAAGCTGTGAGCTCAGTCCTAGAAATGGCTAAACCAGGTGTGGAGACACACATCTGTGATCTCAGCACTTGGGAGGTAGCCACGGAAGAATCAGAAAATTCATGACCATCTTCACTTACATAAGGAGTTTGAGGCTAGCTTGGGCTACATGAGACTTTGTCTCTGGCCACTTGTGCCCTTGAGGAGTCCCTAAAGCAGGACTATCCACCCACCACTTGTAGACCATGAGGACCTGGATAAGGCAATGGCCCTTCATGGCTATACTGGCTCAAAATGTGACATCATCAGGACTCCCTACACCATGTCCCCTGTGTCATATGCCTGTAGGAGTGTCCTGGATGGTCAAGTACAAGCTGGGCTTCTCAGGAGTCAGACTCTTTCCTGTCATAGCTCAGGGTCCCAAATGCTAATGTGTACAATGTAGAAATCAGGTTTCAAATTATCACCTGTTCAATTCATTCAAGGACAATAGAGCCTCCCTCAAAACACAATCAAGGCACTTTGTCAAAAATATAGGTAGTAATGACCTCATTTAAGTCCTAGTACACAGTCTGAAATGAGGTGGCCGGGGATATGGTTCATCTGGTAAAGGACTTGCAACCTGAGAACCTGAAGTTCCTGGAGCCCACGTTGGGGATGAAGAGAGCTGATGCTCACAAGTTCTGACCTCTGCAAGCACACTGTGGGGTATACACCCTCCCACAGTAAATATGCACAAAAAAGAATGTCAGGCTGTGGTGGCACACACCTTGAATCCCAGCACCCAGGAAGCAGAGGCAGGAGGATCTCTGTGTGTTCGAGGCCAGCCTGGTCTACAGAACTAGTTTCAGGACAGCCAGGACTATACAGATAGACCCTGTCTCAAAAATAAAACAAAAATCACCAAGGAAAGAGAGAGAGAGAGAGAGAGAGAGAGAGGGAGGGGGGGAGGGAGGGAGGGAGGGAAAGAAAGAGAGAAAGAAAGAAAGGAACAAACAAAGGAATGAATACAATGTACCAGCCAACTCATAAGGTAATTTCTAGCCTTGTCTTGAGCCTTACTTTCCTCCTCTCCATGGTTCTGTGGGGACACAGATGCTCAGTTGCAAGCCTGCGCAGGTGGTGTGCGCCTGGGAGGTGCACAGCCACACAGTTGACAGTCAGCCTTGAAAGTTGTTGTGACCACTCTTGTCAGTATGGTGCTAGATTTCTCCACTGTATAATTAACTGCTATTTGGTGTATTGTTGGTTTTTTTTCCCCCTCTTTCTTCATTTGCAAATAACTAGAACTCCATGGGGACACAGTTTTAAGTATAGGCAAGCAGTGCCTCTTTATCAACGGTTCCTACCCATTGCCACAGCTTGGAGGTCCACAGACGGTCCTTGCTATATCCATCTTCATGGTGACTGCAGAGTGACAGCTTTCCAGGGCCCCAAGTCACTCAGCATTGCGCTGTATGGCACTGGGCTACCTTTCCTGGACGTCCATCTGTTTGTTAACAGGGACTCCTATGCATCTACTGATTTATGGCTGGCATGTTTAATTAATTTGTTGCTCAGTTTGTTCCAGATCTGGCCTGCGGGAGCCCCTTCAAGCTGGCTGATGGCCTTTGGTTTTGTATTTTGTAGTGCTGGCCACTGAGCTTACTAGCAAGTGTTCGGTCTTACACTTCCACCCCTGGCGCCCCGGCTCTGTGGGTTGGCAAGCGCCCAACATTTTGGGATGTATTAAGGCATGTTGTGGGATTCATTTACAAGGCTTTGGACATATCTAATCACCTGCTTGAACTGCAGCCAAGTGTACCAGGGTCTGTTCCTCGCTGCATCTTCCCCTGTCCTCTGACAGTGCTGGACATTCAGGCCGCATCATCAGCCCTCAGAGGCTAGCGTGAGAATGCCTTTGGCTGCCTGCCAGGAGGAGCACAGTCAATGGCTCCGTCAAAGGGTTTGTGTATAGCTGCCTTTGATGGTTCCTGGACCCTAGCTCTGGTCAGCCTGTCTCCCCATCGCTTTCAACTGAGGCTGTCAGGCCTGGCTGGTCCCCATTCCCATGGCTGAGACACACCTCAGACCTTCAGCAAGGTCCCTTGTTCTCCCTCCTGACACACACCGTAAGTCCTTTGAGGATGGTGAATAGTGCCCAGGGCTCTATGGCCAGGAGGTAGTGGACTCTGAAGGCTCCTGTAGCACAGATGCTGCCCTCTCCTCTAGGCTTGGTTGCTAGGATGAAAGCAGGAGAGGTCACCAGCTCTGGCCAGTCTTTCCCTGTCCAGGTGCCGGAGTGAGGAAGCCAGGGCAGCTCAGGGACCCGCCTGTCTGCCCACTTCACAGATAGGGAGCCTAAAGCCCAAAAAGCCTAGCTTGGAGACAGTTGGTTACTGAGCAGAGCAGGGGCCGAGAATGGGACTACCTGGTCCAAAGTCTCTTCTACAAGGGGCGTGCTACTGTAGGTATGGGTGGGAGAAAGCAACCTAAAGGATCTATACCTGATAGGTGGGTGGCTCCACTCCTATGGGACTTCCCAGGGGCCTCTTTTCCCCCAAAGCAGTTAAGGCCAGCACAGGCCTAACCAAATGGGCCTCTGCAGTGACACAGGCTTCTGAGACCTCTGTGGTGGGCTGAGTTTTGTTGCTGATAGAATTTTTGGTTGTTATTACTTGTTTTTATTTTTACTCGGGCACTTGTGTATTGAAGGCTGGCCTTGAGTGTGCTATGTAGCCAAGGAGGATGGACTTTCAGATCCTTTTGTCTGCACAGTTGGCGATGCAAATCTGCTCCACAACATCTGGTTTATGTGGTGCTGGGGAGACTGAAGCCAGGGTTTGAAGTACTCTATGGAAAATATCTAACAATGGTGCTACGGGTTTTTAGGTATTGGGGGCTTGCTAATTCATGATTTATATGAATTAGTAACTTTTTTTTTTTTGAGACAGAGTTTCTCTGTGTAACAGTCCTAGATGTTCTGGAACTCACTTTATAGACCAGGCTGGCCTCAAACTCAGAGAGATCAGCCTGCCTCTGCTTTCTGTGTGCTGAGATTAAAGGCCTGCACCACTATGCCTGGCTTAAAAAGATTCTTTTTCTTTTTTTTTAATTATTAACATTTTTAACTTAACATTTTTAATCATGGAACGAGCTGAGTACCATTAGTTTTTAAAAGAGATTTATTTTATTTTTATCCATGTGTATGCTCACATGCGCACGTACGCACATGCCTGGGGAGAGTGGGTGTGTACATGTATGTGTGCCTGGGAAGACTACAAGACAGCCTGAGATTCTCTGAAGCCAGAGATATAAGCACTGTGACTCATTCAATACTGACAGCTTCGGACCCAGACTCCAATATTCTGCAAGTGAATACCAGATCTCAGCTGCTGAACTATCTCCCCAGCCCTCCCCACTCTCAGTACCATGATTAGCGTGATCCTCTGTGTAGGACAAAGTCCAGAGAGGTTAAAAGACTCATGAAGGGGCATGCAGCTGAGTAATAAAGCAGGGGTGTATGGTGGCGGGCTGGCTGGCTACTGGCCTTGTGTCCTTTCTGCCATCCCCCAAGCAGCTTTACAACCCGGCTTGCGCTGCCTTCCTCAGCTGGGTGAGGGTTCTCAGGGGAGAACAACACAGGAAGCCAAATCTTCAGGTGGCAGGGGGTTAGAAAAGGGACATTCATCCACCCAGACTTCAGGGTGATGGGTCACTCAGCTCCCTATGGGTGGGCTGTGTATTCTCAGGTCAGGGCCCCACTCAGGGCTTCGGTGTGCAGTTTGCATAGTGGAACTCGGCAAGAAGACGGCCTACGAGACACATGTTGGGGTATCACCACCTGCCTGGTAAGAAGGAAGTACTGCAGATGGAAAGACAGACTAGAAGAGTCTGAGGTAAGTACTCTGTCCCAGAATGCAGGGCAAACATTTCCCTCCCTCAAGAAGAGACTTTGGAGCAGGTAGCCCCATTCTCGGCCCCTGCTCTGCTCAGTAACCAACCGTCTCCAAGCTAGGCTTTTCGGGCTTTAGGCTCCCCATCTGTGAAGTGGGTAGACAGGCGGGTCCCTGAGCTGCCCTGGCTTCCTCGCTCCGGCACCTGGATAGGGAAAGAAAAGGCAGGATAGAAAGCAAAGTGATTGACATCTGCCAGTGCCCACCCACACTCCCTCGCACTTCCAGCTGAACACTTAATGCAGCCTGGCAAGCTTCTTGCTGCCCCTTGTTAACTGTGAGGCTAATGGCAAGAAGACAAAGGCTCATTCCTTTCTAGACAGCGGCTGAGAGGAGGTAACCAGGCAACAGGACACCCTATGCCCCATCACCAGGAAGCAGAAAACCCCCCTTGTGTTTGGTTTAATGAGGTCAAGTCATTTCACTGATACCAGCTTCCATGGGGCACAGAAGGAAATGAAGGCTCAGAGGTAAGTGGAGTCTTTGGGTGAAGTCCCACGCTCCCACAGTCCCAACAGGCTAGGCTAGGCATCCCGTCTGATACGCCCGATGAAAGAGACGAGATGAAGGGAGAGTGGAGAGGTAGTTAATCAGCATCAGGAATGCTGAGCTGGGGGGGAAAGGCAGACCTTCTGCAGCCATCCACTTGCAGAGACGTGCGAGTATCAGCAAGACCAGTAATGAACAATTTTAACATGGAGAGAGAGTTCAAACGCTTGATGAGAAGTCTCCAAGCTGCACAGACACATTCCCAGAGTGCTGGCCTTCAGACGCACAGCCAAGAGTAACTGTCTGCAAGATTAAAGATGGAGCAGCTACAGCTGGGCAGGATGTCCCACGCCTTTAATCCCAGCACTGGGGAGGCAGAGGAAGGCAATCTCTGAGTTCCGGGGCAGACAGGACTAGTGATTTCTGAGTACTAAGAGATTCTAGACTAGAGCGCTAGTTCTAGGACAGCCAGGGCTACACGGAGAAACATTGTAACATTGTATCGAAAAGACCAAAGCAAAACCACAACAAGATGGGCCAGGTGTAGGGGACACTTTGACTGGGAGACTGAACAGCTGATGGGTCTTCCCTGAGTCTGGCCTAAAAAGCTTACTCCAGACAGAAAAGGCCCTGCACTACTCCATACAAATAATGAAACAGAACAGAACGGCGAGACCAAACATGATTAGCTACAGCCAGCTGGGTGGTGGTACACGCCTTTAATCCCAGCACTTGGGAGGCAGAGGGATGGGAATCTCTGAGTTCAGAGGCCAGCCTGGTCTACAGAGTGAGTCCCAGGGCAACGAGGGCTACACAGAGAAACCCTGTCTTGAAATACAAAAACAGACAAAAAGATTAGTCAGAACCATGCCCAGAGCTGCTGTCATTCGAACTCATGACAAGAAATTACATGCAAAATAAGTCACTTAAACTGCCTAGGACCCAACAGCAACCAGTCTGGGTTGCCCTCATTAGCATGGTGGAGGTCCCCGGCTAGGGGAACATGCACACAAGATGGCTTGCCCTGACCCTCCATAAACACATTGCTTGGTTTGAGCTGTCCTCATTGACAGAGGTTCACCTTAACAGGAGTGAGGACCCTTGAGTTCCATCACACATGCTGGCAGTTCTTTTATTACCCCATACCCTCTGCCATCTCTGAAGTTTACTAAATAAACCCTAACCCTTGGAAGGAATTCTCTTACACAACAACCTCCACCCCAGGGTTTGCAGAAGATCTCCTTACTCCAGTTAACACTTGAAGCATCCCGACTGGGGAGGGACCCAGCCTCCTCCAGGACCGCCGCCCCCCGCCCCCCATCTGTTTCAGGAGATCAACTCCTGTAGTTTGGCAACCACCTCTGACTTCCCTAGGGGACAGCTTTGAGCAGAAATGGCCTCCTCTTGCCATGGCAACTGAGGTTCTCAGGCCATACAGCTTACCCCACAAAAGAGGAAGGATTATCTTGTTTCCTTGCTCTAACTCAGTTCTGAACGCGTTCATCAAGCGGGCCCAGCGCCACTGAGCAGGTCCTTGTACATCGATTACCCCTCCCCTCTCCAGCGGCCCATGTTCCTGACAATATGGATCTTAGTCATCTAGGATTTCCCTGCGACATCAAGCATGGTAAATCTTTTCCTTTCGAAGTTGGCCCAGCATTTCTGCCCTTTAACTGTTGGCTCATGCGCCATGTCAACCTTAAAAAAAAATTATCACATTTACTTAGTGTGTGTGTGCACTGTGGCACACCTGTGGAGGTCAGAGGACAACTTGCCAGAGTCAGCTTCCTATGTTCACCATGTGGGTCCCAGGGATCAGACTCAGGCCATCAGGGGTGGTGGCAAGTGACTGTGCCCACTGAATTATCTCTCCCACCACAGATAGTCCTTTTGAAAGGAGGGACAACTTTTTAAAAGTTGCACCTCAAGATCTTGGTGGGTATAGTTTTTCCTTGTTAGGAATGAGGCTCACAGACCCTGTTTCAGTTTGCCTCTGGCCACTGGGTGTGCTAAAGATGCAACACTGGGATCTGCTGAAGAACTGAGAGATGGCTCAGCGTGAGAGTGCTTCATGCTCTTGCTGAGACAGGAGTCTGGTTCCTAACCTACACCAGGTGGTTCAGAACCCCCTGTAAATCCAGCTCCAGGGGATCCAAGGCCTTCTTCTGAATTCTGCAGGGAGACCTCCCCATAAACACACAACTAAAAATACAGTAAGTCTTGGGGCTGGGGATGGCTCAGCAGAGTACTGGCTCAGCAGAGTACTTAAGAGTACTGGCTGCTCTTCAGGGGACCATTGGTCTCCAGCATCCACACAGCAGCCCACAACCATCTTTAATTCCAGTCCTAGGGGATCATATGTTCTCTTCTGGCCTCAGTAGGCACCTAGCACATATGTGGAACACATGTACATGCAGACAAAACACTCATACATGTAAAATAAGAAAAGTAATAATTTTGCCAGGCGGTGGTGGCGCACGCCTTTAATCCCAGCACTTGGGAGGCAGAGGCAGGTGGATTTCTGAGTTCGAGGCCAGCCTGGTCTACAGAGTGAGTTCCAGGGCAGCCAGGGCTACACAGAGAAACTCTGTCTCGAAAAACCAAAAAAAAAAAAAGAACAGAGGCAAAGTTGATTCTCAGACAACCATGGGAAGGAAACAAGAGTTTGAACTCCTTCAAAAGTCATCACATCTCTCCCTACAGTATAAACAGGCCCGATCTAGCTCTTGGCCTGATGATTTAAAGTAAAACAAAACCAATGATAACTAAAAACTAGCAACAGAGAAAGGTTTCAGAGTGTGGTCGGATAGATGGGTCTTCATTTATAAAATTCTGCTACAGATTTGAGTCCAGATTCCTTATAAATGGGTACAAATGGGACATTTAGGTTTGAATAAAGAAAGACTTGTGGTACAGGGCAAGAGGCATGCATATAATTAAGGAATCCTGGTGAAGATGAACTCATTCTGGACCTTCAAAGGGGTCTCACGAATTAATTATTCAACTGTCAACTGCAACCATGATTGATGGGGACCAATACGGTTCCAGTTCCGGCAGGATGCCGGGCTTCCAGCTGAGAATGCCTGCATCTGAGGGGGAGCAGGGAAGTGTCATCTGTCCTGCCAGCCTTTGCTGTTCCTGGAATCCAAGGGAGGACAGTGACTCAGCTCTGTGTTGTCAGTCTCAAAGAGCATGTGTGTGTGTGTGTGTCTGTGTGTGTGTGTGTGTGTTGGACTCAGTAAGTGTTCCGAAGTAATTTACAAGCCTGTCCAGCAGGAGTAAAAGTCAAGGAGACAGACACAGATAAATGCAGAGATGTCAGGCTTTTGTCTTGCTTTGAGTGACCCGTAAGGCCAAGTAGAAAGTCAATCCTTTTTAGCAAAAGCTGCTTCTAAGTGCCTGCCACTCAGGAGCTTGGCAGCTTATCTAAGAGGACCTAGCAAAAAGATACTTCTAGAAACTGATGGCTGAGGCCTTGTTCTAAAAGGTTCCTCACAATAATCCTGTCTTAGTTAGGGTTTTATTGCTGTGAGGAGACACCAGGACCATTGATATGTTTATTAAAAGATAAAAAGAAAGGGAATATGTTCTATGGGGGTGTGGTGAGATGTGAGGGAATGGGATGTCTCAGCGGGCCCATGCTGAGGCATCCCTTCCCCCTGAGGGACCAGCCACAGAACAGTATAGTATAGAATAGAGTTTATTCAGGGCATGGGGAGGAGAATTAAGAGGGTACTAGAGGCAGAGAGAGAGGGGGGGGAAGAAGAAGGAGGAGGAGGAGGAAGAGGAAGAGGAAGAAGAGAAGGGAGGGGAGGGGAGAGGAGAGGAGAGGAGTAGAGGCCCACCATGAGAACATGGAGAGAGGGGGAAGGGAAGGGGGAAAGGGTGAGGGGACAGAGGGGAAGCAAGAAAGCAAGAGAGCAAGAGAGAGAGGGGGGAGGGGGCAAGCAGCCCCTTTTATAGTGGGCAAGGCCTACCTGGCTGTTGTTGTGGGGAGGAACATACCTGGCTAGTGCCAGGTAACTGTGGGGGTAGAGTTTAGACAGAATGCTAACAACCATGGCAACTCCAATAAAGGGAACCATTTAATTGGGGCTGGTTTACAGTCTCAGAGGTTTAGTCCATTATCATACTGGGAAGCATGGCAGCATCCAGGCAGGCATAGTGATGGAGAAGGAGCTGAGAGTTCTACATCTCCATCCACAGGAACAGGAAGAGACACCGGGACTAGCTTGAGCATCTGGGACCTCAAAGTCTGTCCCCAGCAACATAATTCCTCCAGTATGGCTCCTGGGGGCCATTTTCATTCAAACCACCACAGATCCACTTCACAGATAAAGAGATTGAGCTGTGACCAAGTTCAGATTCTTGGTGACCAAGGTCATCAAGCTAGGTGGTCAAGTAGGAAAGACAGAACCTGATCCTAACATCCACCTGGGGGAACAGGGCCAAATCGAGACACTAATCTGCTTTCTCTATTCCTGAAGGTAATCATGCTGGGCAGATTGCTCGGGTCTTGTAACCTTGACTGTCTCAGGGCTCCCACTTCAGAGATGGGGCTCAGACCTGCTAAACCACCTCACTTCCCATCCTGCCACTGGAGACCAAAGCTCTTGCTTCAGTTTCTCTAGAGGGGACTGAGCTGGGGCGTTGCTAAGGACCTGTCTCCATGGTGGACTTCATGATTCCTTTGTCCTTCTGCATGGGACTTGAGAGGTCTGCCCAGTGGCTGGTGTCCTCGAAGAGGGTCTCCCTGTAATGCACGGTCACAGCATGCTAGGGTGCTGCAGCCCAGCCTTGGAAGACAGCTGGGGACTCCAGGCCCAATGAGAAGCTGGCTATTTTGGTCCCTGCATCTTCTTCCCCACCTACCCGCAAGCCTGAACCTTTCTTTGAATCCTCTGGAAGCACAGAGCGGCTGACTCGTTCTCTGGCGACTGCCAGAGTGACAAGCAGCTCAGAGGTAGGAGCTGTGGAGCTGCAGACCGTGTCAATGCTGGCACAACTGACAAACCACAGCAGTCTCACTACAGATGACAAGCCCAGGATGCCAGCCAGGAGCTCCGGGATGAAGCTCAAGAAGGATCATTTATGCTCCCTGCATCTGAACGGAGGCAGAGACAGACAGAGGATGGAGAGGAGATGAAGCGCTCTGTGCCTTAGGATGAGGACAGCAAGTGTGTCTGTGTCAAATGCGGTTCCCTGGGCCAGAGCATGTCACTTATATCCCTAATAATGGAAAAGGCCTTGTCACTCTGACCTGTACTTCCTCTCAGATCTGGGGACCTCCCTGCATCCTGCTGTTCCTCCGATTCTAGCTCAAAGGCCACCTCCTGCCATGTTCCTTGGTACCCCCCCAAACTCTTATATAACATTTTTGTTGCTGTTTTAAAGGTTAGTGTGTGTGTGTGTGTGTGCATGCTAAAAGATGGAATCAGATCCCCTGGAGCTGGGATTACTAGCAATTACGAGTATTATATAGGTGCTGGGACCCAAACTTGGGTCTCCTGGAAAGGCAGCAAGTGCTCTTAACCAATGAGCCATCCTTCCAGCCTCCTGTTTTCACTTTGCAGCAAGGTCTCAGGTAGCTTAGACTAACCCAAACTCATTATGTAACCGGGGCTGACCTGATTCCTAATTGCCTCGCTGTTGTCTTCCAAGTGCTGGGATTACAGACATGTACCACTGTGCCCTGCTTCTTTTTACTAAAATAATAATAATAATAATAATAATAATAATAATTTCGCATGTGTAGATGTTTTGCATACATGTATATTTGTGTACTATGTATGTACCTGGTGCCTTCAGAGACCAGAGAACAGTATCAGATACCCTGGAATCAGATGGTTGGTAGCCATCATGTTGGTGCTGAGAATTGAACCTGGGTTCTCTGCAAGAGCAGCCAGTGCCCTTAACTTAACCTCTGAGCCATCTCTCCAGGCTCTCGTTTTTCTTTTTGAGATAAGGCTTCAGCATAGGGATGCACAACCCCTCCTGCTCTGGCTTCTGCTAGACATTCAGCTGCTACCCCACATCATGGCACATAAGATGCTATGGGCATTTCGAAGAATTCTGGGGCAGCTTCTGTCTCCTTCAGTTGAAGGATGTATGAGATGAGGTTCCTCCCATGAAGCCAAAGCAAAATGCTCCAAGGATTCAGGTGTGGTGGGCCACATGAATATGCTGACTAACCCCAGCAGTTGGGAGGCTCTGGTGGGGGCTAGGGATGTAGTTCCGCTGACAGTGTCTGCCTGGCATGCAGGAAAACCCTCAGGTTATCCCCAGCACTGCATAACTAACTTAGGTGTGGTGCTATGCATCTGTAACTTTAGCTTTTGTGATGTAGATGCAGGAGGATAAGAAGTTTAAGGTCATGCTTGGTAAATCCACTGGAGGCCACAGGGGACCCTATCTGTCACAAAAGAAGGGAATGTCTGAGGCAGGAGGACTAGGAGCTTAAAGCCAGCCTGGGATACATAGTGATCAAAAACCTGAGAGATCTGTTTAAATTTCTCTTGGTCCACTAGTGTATGGAGGGGGTTGCAAAGTCTTGTGTTCTTGGTGGGAGCTGTAGCCAAAGACTTGCCAAACCTTGCTGAGAAAGATTGCAATCAGGATAAATGCCCTGCCCTCCCGGATGCTCCTTCCTGGGCTCTGTCTATTGATGGAAGGCTTGGGTAATCAATCACTGCAGTACCCAGGCGGGCAGAATTTACAGACATCACTGCCCTGAAGCCAGCTTGACGTCCTCTTGCTGGTCATTAGTACTATTGACCCAGTCGTGTGAATCCAGAGGGTCAGCTGAGAGGCAAATCAATGAATGCCATCTCTCTGAGTGATGTTCTTCATCCATGTGACCCCCATGGCCCAAAAGGATGCTGAAAGGAGGAGGAAGAGGAAGAAGGAGAGGAGGAGAAGGAAGAGGAGGAGAAGGAAGAAAAGGAAGAGGAGAAGGAAGAGGAGGAGGAGGAAGAAGAAGAGAAAGAAGAGGAGGAAGAAGAAGAGGAAGAAGAGGAGAGAGAGGAGAAGGAAGAGGAGTAGAAGGAAGAGAAAGAAGAAGAGGAGAGGAGAAGGAGGAGGAAGAAGAAGAGGAGGAGGAGGAGGAGGAAGAAGAGGAGGAGGAGGAGGAGACTGGGCACAGGTAAGTGTGGAGGGGTGGTGAATTCCCAGCATGGAGTTAATTAGCAGAGGTTAGTGTATCTGGAATGACTTTAGATTCTTGGGAATCCAGGCTGGCCCGAAGCAGGGCCTGGCTTCATATCTAAGCCTCATAGCAACTCTTGGTGCCTAGAAACTAAACCATGTAAAATGAAGAATGCTACACAAAGCACAGCTTCACATCCCACTCAAAATGTCACAGACAAGCACATGAAATCAGGTGATCCAGCTGAGATGGTGGGGTTGGGGTGGGGGGAGGGGGTGATGCCTACCACAGGGCTCCATCAGGGACACACTCAGTTCCTCAGACTGTGCTAGTGGCTGACTGGAAGCCAGATGGGGGAGCAACCAGGCCTCTCCTATCTCCCCAACACCAACAGAAAAGCAGGAAGCCAAACAGAAACAGAATAGCCCCCTGCCTTCAGGGAGAAGCTCAAAGCTGGTTTCAGACAATCCCTCATGTTGGGTTCCAGCCTCTGGGGAGGCTGTGTATGATGGGGAGTCCTAAACTCACTACTGAAGAGATGGGGCCTGAGACCCAGACCCCAGTCTCCCAGTCAGTGTCATACAAGGCTACATCGTAAATTTGGCTAATACAAGGCTTCACAAGCGGGCCTTAAAAACCAGATCATCTTGCTTCTACGTTGCCTGGGGAGCTGTGTACCACCAGGCCTGTGGAGTGTGTGTCTACATATACATGGTATGCACGTGCATATGCATGTCATGGCCAGAGGCCAACATCAGGTGTCTTGTTCTACCGCTCCTTCTCACTGAACCTGAAGGTCACCCACTTAAGTTAGCCAGGCTGGCCAGTGAGCCTCAGGATGCCCGTCTCTGCTTCCTTAGAGCTCAGGTTATAGGTGTGCAATAGCGTCTGTCGGCTAACGTTGGCAGTCAGCTTGACACACCTGGAAAGGAGGAACCTCACTGGAGGACTCGCCTCCATTAGACTGGCCCGTGAAGCATCTTCTTGATTGACAGTTGGTGAAGGAGGGCCCAGTCCACTATAAGAGGTACCATTTCTTAGGCAGGAGAGTCCGGGTTGTTTTCTCCTTGCTTTTGGCTTCAGCCTCCTCCCTTGAGCCCTGTCTTGGCTTGTCTTCATGATGGAATATAACCTGTAAGCTACAACAAACCCTTTCCTCCCCAGACTGCATTTGGTTATGGTGTTTTATCACAATGGAAAGCAAACTAGGACAACCATGCCTGGCTTTTTTTTTTTTTCCCCCGGGTGCTGGGGATCTTAACTCTGGTTCTCACGCTTGCAAGGAAAGCACTATCTTGACTCGGCCGGTTCCCCAGCCTCTGTGTGTACCTGGGGTCTCAGGTAGCTCATGCTTGCCTCAGGCTTACTAGGTACCTGAGGATGACCTTAAACTCCCTAACACTTCTCTCTCTCTCAAAGGCTGGGATGACAGAACATTAAACATACTAATTCTGTGATCCCCACAACAACCAATAGAGCTGGAAAAAATGAGCTTTATTTCAAGGTCCTGAAAGATGTGATCTTCAGAGAAATACCACATGCCACTGTGCCTGGTTTCTAAACATTCTGAGATGGTCTTGTGCCACATCGCCCGTTGGATGCGGTCACAGGTACATTAAGAGGACCATGGACTGGTTTCATGGGAGGAGGGAGTTACTGAGGGGCACGTGGAGTGGATGGGAAGGAAGTCTGCAGTTTCTCTCTCCCTTCCTTCCTTCCTTCCTTCCTTTCCAAGACAGGGTTTCTCTGTGTAGCTTTGGCTGTCCTAAGACTCACTTTATTGACCAGGCAGGCCTTGAACTCAGAGATCCATCTGTCTCTGCCTCCCCAGTGCTGGAACTAAAGGTGTGCGCCACCATGCCCAGCTGCCTGCAGTTTCTTAAGGATCTAGAAGAAACCTAGAACGATCTCCTACCTACACACAGACGCAACCCTGTCAGAAATATGAGCTACAAGAGAAGGGAACAAAGAAAAACCCTGGCTTCTAGGACACCCTCCTCCCACAGGCTGACAGGGAAGATGGCCGGTTGAGTGGGCAGGAAGGAGGCCACTCACTAGTCACACAGACTTTCCTTAATGTCTCTGTACCCAGATCTGACATGCAATGAAGTCTGATTGCAACAGTTCTCTTTAGAAATAACCATCTGCCTCTGGAGACAGAAGAATGATGCACTGAAACATTGGCCCATGGCTAGCGGCTCATTACCACCCTTGCCCTGGTCCGCTCTCCCTCCTCTAGTCAGCCCCAACCCACCAAGGGCTCCAACTTAGCTACTCAGAGACCAAGATAATTTCTCTGTCTCTCAAGTGTCTGCCTCTCTCTCCCACAGAGCTGGTGGGCTCTAATCGGAAGGCTGGGAGTTCTTAATGGGCTGTCAGAAGCTCAATGCCTAGGATGATGTTGTGACAGGCTGCAAGAGAGAAAAGTAACCAAGGCACTGAGTTTGGAGCATCGGAGGGCCAACATAGCACCATACCGGGGTCCAGGAGATGGTTCCATTGAGTAAGATACATGCCACAGAGCTCAACTCAGCTGTCCTCCTGCAGAATGTCACCTCCCATGGACCAGGCTTAGTGGTTTTAGTCCTGAACTGCACACTTCTCCAGAGGTTTGGGGTAGAGGTTAGTTATAGCTTTTCCAGAGACTGACATGGGGTTTCGTCTGGGTTTGCATGTGTTTCCAAGTAGAAAAGACCCTATTCCTGAGGCAGAAGTGCGCTTATTTGATAGAAGGTCCGGCCTGGCTCAGCTGCAGTCTTGCCTGCACACTGCAATCATCTGGAGCACAGTTTATTTTCTACTGTGTACGATGTGTGGGTGGGTGGGGGTGGGGGGTGCTCGTGAACAAGCCTCTGTGATTCTCCCGTCTCCGCCTCCCATCCCTTTGTAGATGTGCTGGGATTACAGATGTGCCACACAGCTGCATCTGGCTTTATGCAGGTTCTCAGGCTTGGGATTCAGGTCCTCACACTTGCTCAGCAAATGCTTTCTCTGCTGAGCCACCTCCTGAACCTCATCTGGAGAGTTTAAAAACGTCCTGAATCATGATTCCCTCACAAGTGAGGCTAGTTCAACGGGCGTTGGATGTGACCCCGATTTGATGTGTTTAAACGCGCACTGGATGACTTGAATGTACAGCCAGTGTGGGCACTGTCTCCTCTCTCCATGAGGATTCATTAGAAGGTGGTGGAGGTGCTCATGGGGTGTGTCCATCCTGGGATGCTGCCCTGCTGCTCCTGTGTGAGACCGAGTAAACAGGAGAAGACAGGAGCTGGCAGGATGTGCCTCCAGAGTCTGCCTTACATATTCTCTCCACCTCACTGGAGCTCCCTTTCAGCCATGGTACTGTGCTTGGACCTCAGCTTTCCTGGGGCTCTCTGTTCTAAAAAAAAAAAAAAAAAATCCCCTATTCGTGTGCAAAATACTGGTGGGAGTGACCTGAGGGGGCTTGGGTCAGAACCCTTGCTCTGTCCAGATGGTATGACCATCGTTTTGTTCTGAAAGGTTACAGAGGGGAAACGAGAGCATTCTTGAAAAGCCCTCAGCAAACATTTAGGCATGAAGTGGACAAAGGGTAAATACCAGCTACTTAGGAAGCCATGATGCCAGGAGCCCCAAATGAGATTTGTTTTTTTTTTTGTTTTTTTGTTTTTGTCTCAGCTCAGTGCCTGGCACAGAGTTAATGTACCCTGGCTAGAGCCCCGTGTCTGACTCCAACAATCTGCTTCTGCCCTAGGCAGGCGTCCTTGCAAGGCTGGGCTTACAGACCTAGACCACTGAACAACCCCTTCTAGCACTCTAGGCGCGGAGCCAAGAGTGGGAGGTGTTGGGAGACCAGTGTGAAAGTGGAGCCTCAGGAATTCACTACAGAACTAAAGATGATCTTGACGCCCTGACCCTTCTGCTGCCATTTCCCAAGTGCCAGGACAATAGGTAGATGTCACAATACCTAGATAGCAGGATGCTAAGGACCAAACCCAGGGTCTGCACACGCCCGGCAAGGACTCTAGCAACTGAGCAACTACAGTCCTAGCCCCGGCAGCCTTCAGTTACATTTTAAACAAGTGTCAAAGATCTTCTTGCAATATGCCCGTGTCCGGCCAGCCAAGTGCCCTGACAGTATCCTGGATAACTGGAGGTTCTTATTCACCAAGGTTTCACCGCACAGTGAGTGGCCTGCACAGAGAATGCCATTGGGCAGAGACTAAGTGTATGGAAGGTATTTTGTCTAGACGTGACCTTGCCAGTCCCTTGTGGGCGCCCCTGTGCAGGGTCAGGGCTGCAAACACACTTCCCTCCACTTGGGCTTCAGGGCCAGCAGGTCTTTGCATCACTGTTACTGAATCCCATTTGTTGACACCATAGCTGTGGCCAGAGGGTGCTTCCTTACACTGTCTGTCCAATGACTGCTTGCTGGCAAAATAGACGCCTGTACCAACCACTGACAAAATACATAGCTCTGCAGGTACCAGGCAAATGAGTGAGGTGTAGCCGGCATTTGCTTTTTTGTGGGTTCTTCTTTCCTCTACCCTTCTCCACCTTTTTAACCCCCTAACACTAGATAGGAGAGAAAAAAAAGATAGAAAGGAATGGGGGAGAGATTTTATTAGACTACTTCCAGATGAGTAAGAGCATCGAGTTCCTTGGGGCAAGTTTGATCTTCACCATCAGGATATCTAATTTCTTCTTTTGTTTCTTCTTTGCACATGACAACTACTTAACAAACCACGGGCAATTTAACAAACCACAGCCAACAACAACCAACAGCAAACAACTAACAACTACCCACCCATCCCGCCTCTCAAGGCTTTAGCATCTATAGCCCCTCGGAAAAGTCCCCAAAAGTCGCACAGTCCCGGAAACTATCTGCTGCTGGCAAAAATCACGCCCTTGCTAGAGCATGAGGCAAATCATAGCCAGCTGCTGTGGACAGTCTGAAGCAGCCCCATATCCCATACCTAGGATTAAAACAAAGACACATTCTTATACTATCTCTGTGATTTTTAAAGAAACCCAAAATCCAAAATTGTCACTACAGTGAAGTGTGCCTGCCATACATGCAGGCACACACCATCTGAGACCTTTTACCCATGAGCCATCTCACCGGCCCATGCTCAGCTTTCTCTTCCCTGTGATTGCTGGGATTTGAACTCAGGTCCTCATGCTTGACTGAGCCATCTCCTTGGCTTTCAATCCCTTCTGTATATGTGGTAAGGAAAGGAAGTGAGGGATGAAGAAGGGAACCTCATGCCAATAGACGGTTGGGTATCTACAGCTGACTGCCATTCTGTACTTCCCCGTATTGGCTCCCATCTTTACACGCTAGAGCAAAGTCACTGTGTGACCTTGGACAACTCTCCTGTCCACGTGTGGTGATCTGAACGATAACGACTCCAGTAGATTCTCAGATTGAATGTTTGATCCTCAGGTGAAGGAACCCTTTGGGAAGGACTAGGAGGTGTGGCCTTGTTGGAGGAGGGCTCTGAGGTTTCAAAAGCCCACGCCATTCCATCTGGTTCTTCCTTTCTGCCTTGTGCTTGTGGATCAGAGTGTAAGTTCTCAGCTACTGCTCCAGCACCATGTCTGTCTGCCTGCTGCTGTGTTCCCCGTCATAATGACCTCTAGCCCTCGGGAACTATGGGACCTAGTAACTTTTGCCTTGGTCCTGGTATTTCTTCACAACAATAGAAAAGTAACTTAGATAACACAGTTATATTCTGCAAGCCCCTGTTTGACTCTGTTCTGCATTACAGGCCATTCTGAACAGACAACTTCCTGCCTATCAGTTAGATACAATAAAGAATTCATTTAATCTTTTCTTTTAGTCACTGCAGGAAATGGTGACACCCACACACTGAAAAAATCTGGAAAGAAAGCCTACATTTTCTTGAACCCTGGTAGTCAGGCTTGACAACTAATGCCACTGCAATATCAGAATGGGTTTCTGTCTTGGGTAGTCACCCAATGCCCAAACAAGGCCTTGCACAAGGGATTGGGGTCAACCAGTTGCCCCGTGGCCTCTTGTTCTCCACTTTCGTACCTGTACTTTCCTTTCCTCAGTATCAGGGATTCAATCCTAGAGGCTTATGGTGGTTTGAATAGGAAGGATTCCCACAGACTCATACATTTGAATGCTTGGCCCACCATTAGGAGGTGTGGCCTTGCTGGAGTAGGTGTGGCCTTGTTAGAGTAAGTACATCACTGTGGGGTGAGCTTTGAGGTTTCCTGCATTCAGGCTCCGCCCAATGTGGAATTCCAGTCTCCTTGCTGCCTTTGGATCAAGAGAAATTTTGGTTCCTCTAGCATCAAGTCTTCCTCTACAATCCCATGCTTCCCACTATGATGATAATGGACTAAACTGAAACTCTAAGCCAGCCCCTGTTAAGTATTTTCCTGTAAGAAGAGTTGCCTTGGTCATGGTATCTTCTTCACAACAATGATATTCTAATTAAGACAGGAGTTGGTACCAAGAGTCGGGTATTGCTGTGATAGGCCTGACCATGCTTTCATTTAGTGTAATATGGCCTTTGGGACTGTGAGGTATTGCCGTGATAGGCTTTCACATGTTTTTGTTTGGAGGAATATGGACTTGGGGATTGTGGATTAGAAGAAAATCAGTTGAACGATTTAAGTGGGGCTATGGGTTATCCTAGTAGGAACATGGAAGGCGATGGTGCCAAAGGTGATTTGAACTGTGAGGGCCTGGCTCAAGTGGTTTCAAAGGATAATGTTTAATATGTTGCTTAGATATTCTGGTGAGGAATGTGGCTGCTTTTTGCCCTTGTCTGAAGAGTCTGCCTGAGGCTAAGGTGAAGAGATTTAGATTAATTACATTGAAAAGGAAATCTCGAAACAACCTAGCATGGACAGACTCTGGACCTGTGGGTCACTCTTATGGAGACAGTGTTTTGCAAATAGAGCAAGCTGTACAAGAAAAATACAAAATGTATGGTTCATGGAATTAAAGGGGCACCAGGGAGTAGAATGAAGCTGAATCCTGTGTTCAGGGAGATAAACAGATTAAAGTTATTAAGTAGAATTAAGGGAGTGGTGACCTCAGGGCCAGATCCCATCCAGCTAAGCTTCCATCTTGTGAAAAGGATGCTCCCCAAGGGACACTGCCACCTATTCTAAATTTACTATGTGTTTGCTGTTGTACAAGGGAGATTTCTTTCTTGTTAGGCATTGTGATGACCTGGTTATTGTTTTCATTTGGACATAGATGATATGACTGTGTGTCAAGTTGACAAGGAATAGACTCTTGGTTGTCAATTTGAATCTAGAATTTGGATCTAGGATGAACTACAATAAAGTCATGGAGAGCAAACCTGTGACCTGGATCTTGAAGCAGGGAGACAACATGCATTCGGTCCACAGCTTGAGGTGGGATGATACATGCTTTTGATCCAGATCAACACAAGCCGTTAATCCAGATCTTGAAGCATAGCAGCCATGCTTATGAAGATCTGCTAAAGAAAAGCTTAGGTCCAGGCATAGTGGTACATGAATTTAATCCAAACACTCGGGAGACAGAGGCATGCAGACCTCTGAGTTCAAGGTCAGTCTACAGAGCAAGTTCCAGGACAGCCAAGCTTAGACGCTGAAGGAAAACGATAGAAAACAGAAAGCTGGCAAAGATGTCATTGAACAAAGGGGCCATGTTCTAGTCTCAGCAAGCAGCAGAACTCAGCAGCTTCGGCCACATGGCTCTCTCCCCCATAGCTAAGGAAAGTCATGGGGGCAGATGAGGGACATGGAGGATCAGAGAGGCCATTGCATGAAGCTGTGAGGTTGCCTTAGAGACCCCGAGATGCTCGAGATGCCAGAGCTGTGGGATACCTGCTGAGGAAAGCTTCGAAGAGGAAGCAGAACCAACCCAACAGAAGGAAGTGTGTCGCAGTCAACAAGGCTGAAAGCAGCCTGATGGAGATGCAGAGTTGGGAGTTTGTCCAGCTGGCTGTCGGTCTTGCTTTGGTCCATCTATTTCCATACATAGTTCCCTTTCCTCCATTTTGGAATGGCAATGCCTGTGGTGGAAGCATGTGATCTGGTTTTTCGATGTTGATTTTATAGGGGATTACAGCTAAGTGACAGCATGTATCTCGGGAGAGACTTCTGAGCTTTGGAGTTTTAAACAAGCTGGAGACTCAGAGAATATGCAGAGTTCTGAAGTTGGACTAAATACATTTTTGCATTATGTTATGGCTACAAGCCTTGTGGTTTGAATAGGAATGGTCCCCACAGACTCGTGTATTTGAATGCTTGGCCATACGGCGTGGCACTGTTAGGTGTGGCCTTGTTGGAGGAAGTTTGTCACCATGGAGGCTGGCTTTGAGATCTCCTATGCTGAAGCCACACCAAGTGTGGCACATAGTCCCCTTCTGCTACCTGTGGATCAAGACGTAGAACTCCCAGCTCCTTCTCCAGCACCATGTCTGCCTGCACGCTGCCGTGCTTTCTGCCATGATGATAATGGACTGAACCTCTGAACCTGTAAGCCAGCCCCGGTTAAATGTTGTCCTTTATAAGAGCTGCCTTGGTCATGGTGTCTGCTCACAGCAATGAAGCCCTAAGACACCTTTCCAGCCCAAAGATCTGAGTTCAGTCCTAGAGCTGGGCATGGTGAGACTTGCCTGGTTTTGCTATTGTTGTTTTTAATATGTACTTTTATTTCATGTGTCTGGGTATTCCATCCACATACTTGTCTATACAACACTTGCATGCATTGTCTGTGGAGGCCAGAGGAAGGCAATTCCCCTGGAACTGGACAGTCTGTGAGGTGTCATGTGGGTGCTGAGAATCAAACCTGGGTCCTCTGGGAGAACAGCTAGTGCCTTGACCACTGAGCCTTCTCTCTAGGGCAAACTATCCACAGGCTTGTAATCTCAGTGCTGGGGAGGCAGAGACAGCCAGTCTAACCCACTCTCAGAGAACTGAGAGACCTTGCTTCAAACAGGGTGACGTGAGGGTGGGAATGGTAAGTGACTCTGCAGGCATCCTAGTCAGGGTTACTCCTGCTATGATGGAACACCATGACCAAAGCAACTCAGGGAGGAAAGGGATCATTTGGCTTATACTTCCTCAGCACTGTTCATTGAAAGAAGTCGGGGCAGGAACTCAAGCAGGGCAGGACCCTCGAGGCAGGAGCTGATACAAAGGCCATGGAGGGGTGTTACTTACTGGCTTGCTTCTCCTGGCTTGCCCAGCCTGCTTTCTTATAGAACCCAGGACCACTAGCCCAGGAATGGCAACACCCTCCAATGGGGCAGGGCCCTCCCCCAGTGATCATTAATTAAGAAAATGCTTAATAAGCTTGACTACAGCCCAAACGTATGGAGGCATTTTCTCGCTTGAGGTTCTATTCTCTCAGATGACTCTAGCTTGTGTCAGGTTGACATTAAAAAAAAAAAAAAAAAACAGCCCACGAAGCAAGTAAAGGTACTAAATCCAGACTCCAGGTCCCACCGCAAGTAAAGGGACTGAATCCTAACTCCAGGTCCATAGATTAGGCAAGAACTCATGACACTAAGCTATAGCCATAACCCTTATTTGTTAAATCCTGTAGTTCAGGCTGGCCTTGAATTCACCATGTAGCTGAGGCTGGCCTTGAATACCTAATCTTAGATCTACCTCCCAAGTGCTGGAGTTACAGGCATGCTATCATGCCTGGCTTTTTTTTTTTAAGATTTATTTATTTATTTTATGTATATGAGTATACTGTAGCTGTCTTCAGACGCACCAGAAGAGAGCACTGGATCCCATTACAGATGGTTGTAAGCCACCACATGGTTGCTGGGAATTGAACTCAGTTTCTGTAGAAGAGGAGTCAGTGCCCTTAACCACTGAGCCATCTCTCCAGCCCCATGCCTGGCTTTTTATTGTCTTTAACAAGAATGGGTTTTCCCATGATCCTTTGCTCTCTGGAACGGTGTGGGTGCAAAACAATAGCAGAATTGAGGGTTACAGAAAGCCAAATTCTTACTTAACTGGGAGTCCCCTGCTTAGCAAAATGAAGCCGTTGAAACATGTGATTTTTCTCCTCACCCCACACCTGTTCCAGCCCTGACCTGCCAGGCAGCAGCAAGTACTGGCAAGTGAGAATAGAATGCTGCCGTGCTCCCTCTGATTCACAGCTGTGCTCCCTCTGAACTGTAACACACAGGTAGACTCCTAAGGTAGGAAAAGAATGACTTCCTGGGCTTGGCACCCTGTCCCAAACCTATATCACTACTCACAGTTAGTCTAAAACACTTCACCCCCTCAGAAGCCCTCTCTGGAACATTCTGGGAGTCCTTTCCCTAAAAGTACATGCATAGCCTTCAGCCTTTTTAGAGACCTCTATATACCCAGGCTCCATCATATCTGCCCTCCCCTAGTGGCTATGTCCTTTCAAGAAGTTAGCTGGTGTGTGTCCACACTGGTACCTACAAGCCCAGAGGTCAGGATACGAAGCCTCTGCCTCTCCAGAGACTGTATCTCCCAAGCCGTTTTGTTCGTAAATACTCACAAGCCTCCACTGGGAGTCATTCCTCCCTACCTAAACATACTTCACTCAACACTTCAGCCAGCCACAGGTCAAAACTAGTCAGAAAAAACCCATGTCAGTAACGAGCATGTGCAGACTTCTCTTGGTGTCATTCCCTAAACCCTATGACGTAGCAGCCATCCACCTCCTCAGCATCTTCTCTCACTAGGTGTTACACTGAGAACTGATTCTGAGTACACTGGAGGCCGTGTATAGGCTGTGCTAAGGCTTTCCACTTTGTACAAGGGACTTAGTCATCTCGGCAGCTTTGGTAACCTCCAGTGTCCCGGTACCCATCCCCTATGGATTTTGAGAGATGAGACTGTACCATTCTTCTGGTTTGGAAAAAGATAGGAACCATTTCAGACCCCAGAAACTTTTAGATGTCTATTGTTTGGACAAATACTCTTTGTTTGTTTGTTTGGTTTTATTTTCTAAGACAGAGTTTCTCTTTGTAACAGCCTTGACTGTCCTGGGTCTCACTTTGTAGTCTGGCTAGCCTTGAACTCATAGAGATCCACTTTCCTCTGCCTTCTGAGTGCTAGGGTTAAAGGCATGCACTACCACACCTGAGATTGAACACACACACACACACACACACACACACACACACACACACACACACACATTTATAATATTATAAGCTTTAAAGCACCAGAGCTCGGCAGATATCCCCTCTATGCTATTTCGTCTACCAGTCAATGACCCCGAGATATCACTTGCTGTGTTTCACCTGAGCTGCTCTTAACTCCAAGAGGTGGGCCCTCATGGCAATCCTCACACGATTCACCCACCCCATGGCACCTTCTTCCTTCTTCCCCCTCTTTCTTCGTGGTCTCTGCCTCAGACCTTAAGCCTGGAGACTGAAGCCCCACCTACCTTTCTTCTGCCCAGCTACAGGCTGTAGGCATCTTTATTCAACCAATACTTTTAAATTAAGGAGTAAGGTTTGCACAACAAAAACTGACATACATGAGAATTCACTCATCTTGAAGCAACTAGACCTTGGCATACAGAATTTGGCAGTATAATACATGCAACAGACAAACTACAACAATTCCCCTTTTTGTCTAAATAAAAAAATAAGAGAAAGCGTCTTTCTCTTACAATAATAAACAGCATACAATAGGAACAGAAATAAAACAATTATGAGAATTACCAGGTAGGATTTATATTCATAATGTCCATTCCATTTATATTTGGCAACTTAGATAAAGTATTCTATTATCTATCTTGGTGATGAACAAATTATTCATAAGCCACAAACACAGACCCTGTCCCCAGAACAAACAACCATGTATCCCGAAATCCAGAAGGCTTCCCATCTTCATGAGAGGCGCCGGGTGACAGCTGGGGAAGGGGGGAGGCAGACAACGGTGTCACCTGCTCTGCTTCCTGTCCATCTGAAGCAGGTGTTCAGACTGGAGAACCTAGTCACCGGCAGAGAGGGGACTAAGACATGGAGGTCTTCTAGACTAAGCACACAGGTCAGAGAGGGGTTAGAGGCTGCCAGAGGGTAAGACTGTACAATACAGCCAAGAATGGGAGCTGGAGTGTGGGGACTGGTGGCCAGGATGAGGAGAGCAGAAGTCCAGCTTAATATCTTTCGATAGTTTTTATTGTCTTTTTTTTTTTTGTTTTTTGTTTTTTGTTTTTCGAGACAGAGTTACTCTGTGTAGCCCTGGCTGTCCTGGAACTCACTCTGTAGACCAGGCTGGCCTCGAACTCAGAAATCCGCCTGCCTCTGCCTCCCAAGTGCTAGGATTAAAGGCATGCACCACCACAGCCCGGCTTTATTGTCTTTTTTTTAAAAAAGAGTTGATTTATTAGTATTATGTGTATGTGTGCTAAGAGGCCAAGGGACAACTTATTGGTGTTGTTGGTTGGTTGGTTTGAGACAGGGTCTCTCTACATAGCCCTGGTTGTCCTGGAACTCACTATGTAGAACAAATTGGCTCTGAATCTCTTGCCTCTGTCTCCCAATTGCTGAGGTTAAAGGTGTGTTCCCACTATGTTCAGCTTCAGAGAACACTGTTGTGAAGTCAGTTTTCTTCTTTTACTTTTATGTGGGCCCCCAGGACTAAACTCAAGTGGTCAGGTTCTCCCCAGCTTGAATGGTAAGCATATTACCCCTTTTGACAGCCCTGGTACTTTTTATTGCAACCACGGTAAGAAGCACGATTTTTTACCATGACTCCAAATACACACCTGAGTGTACGCACAGTAAAGCTGAAATTAAAAGACACAAAAGTAACAAGATATCATGCTTTGTGTGATGTGCCCTAATATTTTCTACTCTATTAAAAAAAAATTGCTGGTCTCAACCCACTAATTTACCATTTAGTTCCCCAGTAGATCACAGCTTGCAGCTCAAAGACTCAGCCTGACTTGGTCTTGGGGACATTAGAGGCACTCTGACGCCTTCAAACCTCTGCTCTGTGAGTGTTGAACTTTCCAGCCAGTGATCTGCAGACACTACGTGCAGTGCATATTTGGTAGCAGGCATGCTACAGAGTGGGAGAGCACAGAGCAGGAGAGTCACAGGCAGACCATCTACACAGTCACATGCTTCACAGCCATGACACCCGAGGACACTCGGCCACTGGAAAACACTGAAGACAGGTGGCACTCCATCCTGAACCTCAGAAAGCTAATAGATGGGTCCCTACTCCTCTCGGTTGGAATGCCCCGCCACAGAGGGCCCAGGATGTGGCTTCTCCACGTCCTTATTCTTCCTCTCAGCCCAGAACAGCACCAAGTCCAGAGCAGAATCAGATGGTGGTGCTCACCGGAAGAACGGGGTAGCTGGACTGGCCATGGATGCTACTGGACAGTCTTTCAGGACTCAGATAGGAGGCCTGGTTAGGGGGTGTCCTCAGGACTGGGGGTGGAGTGTCCCTTTATGCATTTAAAGCTGGTTCAGAGCTCACTCTGTTTGCTGAGTAAAAGCTTTACAGGAACTCAGAAATCTCAGGGATATTTCTGAGGCAGACCTAACAACCAAAGTTTGAGCTCCAGGACCCACAGGGTGAATCATTATTTCTTCTTCTTCTTCTTCTTCTTCTTCTTCTCCTCCTCCTCCTCCTCCTCCTCCTCCTCCTCCTCCTCCTCCTCCTCCTTCTCCTCCTCCTCCTCCTCCTCCTCCTCCTCCTCCTCCTCCTCTTTCTCCTCCTCTTCCTCCTCCCCTTCCTCCTCTTTCTCCTTCTTTGTTTTGTTTGTTTATTTTGAGACAGCCTCTCTTTCTTTCTACATAGCCCTGACTGAATGTCCTGGAACTCACTCTGTACACCAGGCTGGTCTCAACTTCAGAGATCTGCCTGCCTCTGCCTCCTCAGTGCTAGAATTAAAGGTGTGCACCATCGCTGTCAGGCAGGTGAAAGGGCTTGTTTAAAAAAGGCATTTCTCATAAAAAATTTGGCTTTATTTCTTCCAACTCCCTTATAAAGTTCTAAGGGGGAAGTAAGTCACTTTGAAGACATCCCAAGCTCTGATTACAATTGCTTCTGTGATGTCTTAGTTAGGCTTTTACTGCTGTGAACAGACACCATGACCAAGGCAACTCTTATAAGGACAACATTTAAGTGTGGCTGGCTTACAGGTCCATTATCATCAAGGCAGGAGCATGGCAGCATCCAGGGAGCCATTGTGGAGGCAGAACTAAGAGTTCTAAATCTTCATCTGAAGGCTGCTAGCAGAATACTGGCTTCCAGGCAGCTAGGATGAGGGTCTTAAAGCCCATGCCCACAGTGACATACTTACTCCAACAAGGCCACACCTTCTAATAGTGCCACTCCCTGGACCAAGCATATACAAACCATCACACATGAGGTCCTGTGGGAGAGGAGCTGGAGCCTGTGAAATCACACAAAACTCTTTCCCACTGCAGGACTCCTGGTCCTTGCATTCACTTGCCAACAGCTCCCCTGTGGCCTGCCCTGGGGCTTATACGACTCCAGAAGAGCTACGGAGGCTGCCGTATGGCCTGCCCACAGATTTGGGAAGCAGAAAAGCCACTGGGTAACAAGAATGGGTCAGGAAGACACAGAACTGGGCGACTGGGGTGAGTCAGCAGGGTGTGACGGCTGCCTCTGTTCGGTCCCTCTTAGAACAGTCAAGTCTCCTGCAGGCTGATGGCCACCTGAGGTTAACTGGGCACCTCTAGGGCAGGTGCTGCTTGAGGGTGACTGGCAGTCTTAGCTAGAAAGAGACAACCCACCACCACCACCCACCCCATCCCCCAGCATCTTGGTATCCCCCAGTACAGGCCTCTGACCAGAGCTTAAACTGACTGGGAAACAGCCTCCGCACGGAGGTCTCTTTAACCTGGCCAAGTGTCCACTAGGGACTTGGCCACAAAGGCTCAATGGAAGAGGGATTGTCATTGTCAACCCTGAGGGAGCAGAAGCATGAAAGAATCTAGATCCCCGTACTGCCTTAGTGAGCCAGTTTATGGGCTTCAGGCAGCAAGGATATTCAGTCTGCACCTCAGTCTGGAAGAGAGACTTTTTTTTTTTTTTTTAATCTTGGATCACCTTCTGAGGTGGCCAGAGATGATCAGAGAACTGGGTGGCTACTGACCGCATAGTGCTTTCCACTCAGAGAGCTGCCTGACACTTGTCCTGACTCACCTGCTCAGCTCTGGACTTGCCACTGAATCCAGGAGCCCTTGCCCGATGGCTGGCTCACTTGGATCGGCTACAGGAACGAGCAGAGGTATCAGAGTGCGCAAGGACGTAAAGGGCAGAGAGGAGGCAGAGCAGCCAATGAGACAGAGAGCTCAGCACAGCTTAGGTGACTGCGGTGGTGCAGAAGGGAGACCTCGCAGTGAGAGGGTACCCTAGGGACACTCTTTCTGCTTTGAGACCGTATACAGGACCAAGTGGCTAATAAGCCAACTCAGGCCAGGCTGCTCAGGGACCCCAGGTCTTAGGAGTGCCCATGGCCAAAGGCTTCACTGAGGCAGGGGGGAAGAGGGATGAGGACGGGGATGGTGATGGGGGGGACAGGAGGGATGAGGATGGGGGGATGGGGATGGGGAGGCCCTCACTATAGGCCCTCACAGGGTTAAAGTTCATTTTTTTGTTTTTTTTAATAATATTTTTTATTTATATGAGTACACACACTATAGCTATTTTCAGAAGAGGGCATCAGATCTCATTACAGACGGTTGTGAGCCACCATGTGGTTGCTGGGAATTGAACTCAGAACCTTTGGAAGAGCAGTCAGTGCCCTTAACCGCTGAGCCATCTCTCCAGCCCAGGGTTAAAGTTCATCATCACACATTTATCTTCTGCCGTCTCTCTGTGCAGCTTGATGCCCTTTATAATGCCCTGAAGCTCATATTACTCATGGTTCAACAACAAATCCAGGAGCCAGTGAGATGGTTCAGCCAGTAAAGGCACTGGCTGCCAAGCCTGATGACCTGGGTTCAATCTCCAATATGCACATGGAAGGAGAGGACTGGACAACACTGAATTCCACAAGCTGTCCTGTGACTTCCACATACGCTTTGCACAAACACAAATGCACACACACACACACACACACACACATGCAATAAATAAATGAAAATTTAAAATTAACAGAAACTAACAAAACAATAGGTCTAAACTGAAAAGGTCAAGGTGATCTCGCCTTCTCCTTACCCTGTCCAGGTCGAGTCTTGAGCACAGCATCCTGGGTATTCAGGCACTCGCTACCACACAAGGCGAGCACTGAGCCCAAGGCATTCCCCAGCTGCAGCCCAAACCACTCAAAAGCCCAGTGCCTTTAATCAAGTGGCATAAAGAGCCATAAAAACACGGGGTGGGGGGGGAGGATAAGAGCAGATCTGGAGGGGACCAGAGGTAACACAGCGGACTTTACACGACTTTACTTTACGAGAGGCAGAGTGAGAGGCCAAGGCACAGGAAAGCTAAGAGCCAAGGAGATGAGGATACCGAGATCCATGAGCACTTGACCTCTCTGGGGACATCCGGCTCCGAGCTGGATGACACTCAGTTCTGTGAGGCCCTGTTGTGACAGGGTTGAGAAGACGGAGGGCACACTCCAAACCTTGACAGAGCCCAACCTGGGGTGAGGAGCCACTGTTTACAGGAGGTGTCTGCCTGATGCTTCCTCCTGGTGGGGGTTCTGAGTGACTGTTTTGAGCATGCCTAGCTTGTGGGCCCTGCTCAGCACTGGGAAGTTATTTGAAGGCTAGCACCCGGCAGGGGGCAGGGCTGTTCAGTGGTTATCTACCCAGGCTCACTGCCTGCTCAGGTGTCTTGGCCCAGCAAACTCGAGCCTCCCTTGAGCCGACAAAAAAAAAAAAAAACTCCAAAAATAAACAAACAAACAAACTCCAGCTGTCTACACTCTTCAGAGGCTTGGGCAGTGGTAGTCATGCATGTGCACTCACCCACTATCTCGTTCTCCTCCAGATTGATAGTCTCCAGTGCAGGCAAGGTGGTCAGCTGCTCTGGGAAGTCTTGAAACTGGTTCCGGGACAGGTCGATGGCCCTGAGGTGCTGCAGGCTGCTGACCTCGTTGGGGAGGCGATAGAGGTAGTTGCCCTCCAGGCGTAGCTCTGCCACAGGATTGAAGAAGGGACAGTTAGGAGGAAAGGAAGGCCTTCCCAGAGACCACAAGAGGCCACCAGGCCTGTTCCTGGTACCCTGGCCAGGAGGACACTGAGAAAGATCCTGCCTCACAGAAAGGCCCCAAATGGATGACTCCAGGTCTGTTTACACCCACCACTGCCCAGGGCTGCTTCTGCCATTATTCCAGCAGAGGTATTCCACTTTGGCTGTGTAGGAGGGTCTCCTAACAGAAGCTGGGGCCCAAAGACACAAGTATGATGGCTCCCTCAGACCTTGTGATTGTGTCAGGATATGCCCAAGTGTCATACTGCTGTCGGAAGCCCGGTTCTGTCATGTGTCCTTATTCTCCACATGGCTACTACCAACCAGATGTGAACAAGTTCTTCCCCTGAAGTGGTCACTGCAAAGCTCATCAGTGGTCTTTGAGAGGGACCCTAATGAGTAGGCCCAGACAGCACTGAGAGATGGACCAGGCCAGAGGCTGAGGGACAGGGACCAGGCCAGAGGCTGAGAGATGTAGATCAGAGCAGAAGCTGAAGCTGAAAAAGCTTCACAGAAAAGTCTCCTGGGCCAGGCATCACGGTATACCTTTAATCCCAACAGGATTAAGAGAGGAGACAGAGGCAGGTGGAGCTCTGTGAGTTCAAGGCCAGCCTGGTCGACAGAGTGAGTTCCAGGATAGCCAGAACTGCCTAGAGAGACCCAACAATCAATAACAGCAACAACCAAAAAGAAAGAAAGAAAAGAAGCAAGCTCCCACCATCGGCTGTTTTCGAGAACTCCCTGCTGCTCCATGCTGCACTTGAGATTTTTCCTGCCTTTTAGTTCTTTAAGTCACAGAAAAGCAAACCCCATCAAGATCCTGAGATGGCGACAGGAACATAAAGCAAGGAAGTAATGACCACAGACAAGAGGAAGCAGCTTCCTGCGAGGGGCGGCGGGGATTCTGAAGAATTGGAGGAGATGCTTCACACAACGCTGTGGACGTTCTATAACTCGGCTAGCCTGAGAGGTGCCTATTTTGCGATGACTTACTTATTAGCTCTGTTCATGTCATATGTGTCTCTGTCTTTCTTTCTATACCATGAAAACCAATAAAAGTATAAGGCGGGTGTAACTATGTGGCCATAGTATGACCACTGGAAATACAGTTAAATAAAAGAGTGCAGTACAGGAGGAAGGAGGAGGCTCTCACAGGGGCCCTCATAGAGGAAGAGGCAAAAAACAAACAAACAAACCAAAAACCAAGCTAGGAGGAACAGGGCAGGGAACACACTGTAGGGCTACGGCGGGACATCAAGAGACCCTGCTCAACCCCCATCCTGGCTACTCTGGCTGACTTAGGCATTATGTCCGTTTAGATCCTAGTTTCCTTATCTGACAGAGAGGTCGGGACATGCCTGCCTTGTGGGGATGTGGAGAGCTATGGACAGTTCACACAGAGAAAGCACCAGGAGAGGGAGGGAATAGGGTCTCTGTTTCTGGAGTGGGGACAGGCCATTCCGGGAACAAGACTGTAAGGCCATCCACAGGTCATCTTACAGTAGGCTATTTGTCTGTGATACAACTGTCTCAACTCTATCTGGCCCAAAGGAAATGGAGACCTTGAATTGTCACACCAAGTCCCTCAGTTCTTCTACCCAGAGTCAAGTTTGTGGATATGTGACCGACACAGCTGCATAGGGTCCCATTCCTTTGGAGTGGAATGACGACATGCTACATTTTGTCTGTTTTGAGACTCAGCCTCATCATAGCCTGAGCTGGCCACAAACTCAAGATCTTCCTGCTTCGGGCTCCCAAGCTCTGGGATTACAGGGGTGTCCCAGCATGGCTGGCTTCTATGTGTCATCTTGAAAGCTTTCATCATTTCATCATTATACTTGGCTCTGTTTTATAAGCAGCTCTGCGTTGTGATACCTGTGCTCACATGTAGGTCTGCCTCCATCTCCGGGCTATCTGCAGCCTCCCTTTCCCTCTCCTTTGGGCCCCGTGATCTGCCTGACCTGTGCTAGGCTTTGCTCTGAACTTCCTCCAGCAGGAAGCATCAGCCAGGCTTGTGTACCGTGTGTTGTCTCAGGCTGGGACACAGTGGTTGTCCCTTATCCCACCCCTACCCAGGGACCTTGGGCTGCAGGACTGTAGTGTACCCAGTGTGGGTGGCCAGTTAGAGACTGAATCTTGGCAGAAGTGACCCTGAGCCATCCCTGCCCCAGATGTCAGGTACCAAACAGGCCTTGATGCCCAGAGTTAAAAATGGAGGGATGGAGCTATCTGTCTGCTCAAAGGTGGGGGCGAGGGGGGGCCTCTCTGTTAAGGGAGACACCTGGTCAGTGTGAACTGTGGTACTCTAGCGTCTGCTAAGAGCAGAACAGCGGCTATGAGGCCTGACTGTGCACATACTGGCATCTGGCATCGTGGGTGGTCCAGGGCAGGGAATGGCCTACTTCTGTTTTTCCTTTTTACCTGCCTAAGCCTGTCTCAAATGGGTCTCTTTGGCCCACTCACAGCACCTCTGGAAGCC
The DNA here is from genome assembly GCF_004785775.1 of Grammomys surdaster. Classification (NCBI taxonomy): domain Eukaryota; kingdom Metazoa; phylum Chordata; class Mammalia; order Rodentia; family Muridae; genus Grammomys; species Grammomys surdaster. Next base: position 2,677,137 of record NW_021604714.1, on the reverse strand, counting down.
AGTGATAAAGCATAAGTTGTCTAATTCCAGGCTTTTGCGCGTGAGCTAACTGCCGTAAATGCACTTCAAACAGGTTTTGTGTGACATGAAGATGAAGGGTGTGACTCATCCTAAGTCCTTATTTTTCCTTACTTTGACGTTAACCAGAAAATGAAAGGCAGCACAGCACGGCAAGCTACGTGAGTGGCAGCCAGTGAAAGCTTTCTGTTTATTTTATAGCAAGTCCCTCAGAACCGGAGTCTAGCACTCCATTTCTGCAGCCAGCCCAGCCCCTGAGTGCTCCATGTTCTCAAAGGGCTCCTGTGATGCAGGACTTGGGTTAATGGCCTGCCCTAAGATCCGTATAGCCCACCTTAGGGTCTGCCACAGTCAGGGTTCAGAACCTTGTTCCCTTCTGCAGGGCCTCTGTACACTGTATATATACACACACACACATATACACATACACATGCACGCATGCACACATATACCCCCATGTATATACCACACACACATACACACATGCATATGCATGCATACACACACACAGAGGCATCACACACCCACAGATATACACACACAGACACACACACACACGTACATATGCACATGCACACACAGAGGTACCACACACCCACAGATACTCTCTCTCACACACACACACACACATACACACGTGTGCATGCACACACAGAGACACCACACACGGATACACACACAGGTGCACACACACATACACACACGCCACACCCACTAGCTACACTGTAAATCCTCTGCTCTGTGATGCTAAGGCAGGAACTTCACATGATTCTTTGTTTCTAGCCCAGCCTCCTTCCAGACTCACATGGTCACTCAGTAAGTATCCAATGAGTGATGGGAGAGGATGTCACATGGTGCCCCCAAGTCTCCTCTCTTTGGCGACATCTTGAACCCCAGGTCCAATTAGTAGATTCCAAGGCCTGCTCCATGCGACCAAAGATCCCTTCAGCAGCTGGATTCACGGATACACTACGCCTGAATCATAAAAGACTCTCTATCTAATGGGGTTCATTGTCAGGCATCCAGTACCCAGGAGGCTCAGGAAGGAAGAACACTGAATTCAGGCATCTGGAATCCCATGTCTCCCAAACTCTGCTGTCTGGATAACGGTTACCAGGTTACAGTGTTGAGGCAATGTTAGACATCTAGCCTACTGTGCCCTGGCCAAACAGCGTCATCTCATGCTGAAAAGGCTGCTGCCTTGGGGTCCTCACACTTACAGTTTGATTGATTGAGTGTTTTGTTTTGTTTTTTCGAGACAGGGTTTCTGTGTAGCCCTGGCTGTCCTGGAACTCACTCTGTAGACCAGGCTGGCCTCGAACTCAGAAATCCACCTGCCTCTGCCTCCCAAGTGCTGGGATTAAAGGCGTGCACCACCACCGCCCGGCCGATTGATTGATTTTTTAATTCCTTCCCTTTCTTCTCCTCCCCCTTTCCCTTTCTTCTGTGGTGATGGCATCTCCTGCAGCCAGGGCTAGCCTTGCATTCATCAGGGAGCTGAGGATGACCTTCATCTCCCGACTCTCCTGTGCTAGAACTACAGGTGTGTATCACCACACCTCATGTATGGTGTTGGCAATCAAACTCAGAGCTTTGTGCAAGCTAGGCAAACGTTTTACAAATGGGCTACCT
>NW_021604714.1:2632987-2670487 GCF_004785775.1 Grammomys surdaster | reverse complement strand
AGGCACAAAGGCTTCCAGGGCATTGTAGCTGCTGTGGAAAGGAGAAACAAGATAACCTCTTGCCATCAGGAAATAAACCAAGGGGCCTGTCAGCTCGAGACCCTGCAGCAAACAATACCAGTCGTCTTCCTTCAGCTAGGCGGTACCAAGCGGGACAAGAAAATTGAAACTGAGTATTTCTGATCTTATATATGCTACAGCAGGAAGTGCAGCTTTAGAGCTGAACACAGAAACTCTTACACTATCCCCCAAAGTTGAATGTTATAAGTTAACCAGCGAGGTTTATGGTCCCTTACCCTCAGGGACAGTGGGAATTGGGAAGAAGTGGATTAACTTCTCAAGGATGTATTGTGCACCCCAGTGTAGTAAATGAGGGTAGCAAGGAAGAAATTAGACGGCATATGTGAGAGTGGAGATGCAAACTGATGCAGGGAATAGAATTGCTCAATTCTTGTTTCCTTACATCAAGGGCAAGGCAGCTCCAGTAGAAAGGACAGGGGATTATGGGAGTACTGGAAAACAGTGTTCTGTCAAACAGTGGTTAATGGTCAGAGACCCAAATTAACGGTACAAATGAGTGGTGTTGACATAGAAGGTTGGGTGGATACAGGAGCTGATCTTAGTACACTTTCCCCAAGCTCTTGGAATCCAGATTGGCTACCTCAGAAGGTTTACACACTGTTTATAGGAATGGGTAAATTATCACGAGTAAGACAAAGTGTTCGATGGATTACCTGCGTGGGACCAGAAGTGCAAACAGGGAAGTGGAGACCTTATGTGGCTGACATACCCATAAGCTTATGGGGAAGGGGTCTTTTACAACAATAGGGTACACAAGTAAATATTTCTGCCACTGCAGGGACAGCAAACGAGGAAATCAGGGGTGAGATGCTAATTGATACGGGTATTGAGAACAACCATAAGCTGTGCCCACTGTCCAAACGCAGGACATCACAGGGCTTGAGTTCCCAAATTTATAAAAGGGGCCACAGCTGACACACCAAAAGCCTTGCCCCTAAAATGGTTATCCATCAGACCTGTATGGCAAGAGCAGTGGCCCATAACAAAAGAAAACTCGCCAGTACTTAAACAGCTGGAGGCGTGACATAGAGAAGAGTCTACCGGCCCATGGAATTCTTCTGTGTTTTGTTGTAAGAAAGAAATCAGGCTTATGGAGGATGACGGTGGATTTAAGAGCAGTTAATAAGGTAATTCAACCAATGGGGTTGAATCTTTGTCACTGAGATCGTGGCTTACAATAATAATTGACTTGAAAGATTGCTTTTTTCACAATAGGGAGAGGTTTGCTTTCTCAGTACCTACTGGGAACAACAGTGGTCCAATGAAAAGAGACCACGGGAAGGTACTTCCACAGGAAATGTTAAATAGTCTAACTTTATGTCAATGTACAGCAACCATTAGGAATAATTCATGAGCATTTCCCTCAACCTATCATGCATCATTAGATGAACGACATTCTGTTGGCTAATTCTGACAAAGATGTTTTAGAGAATACGTTTAAGGTAACACAGAGAATTCTGCCATGCTGGGGGTTACAGGTTGCTCCGGAAAGAACACAAAGAGGAGATTCACTTAGTTATTTGAGTTACAGGATCAGTCAACAAAGAATTCGACACAAAATGAACAGATCTGTAGAGACCAATTGCCACAATTTTCAAACATAAATGGGAGAAACTAACTGGCTGATTTCTACAATTAGATTAAATATATGTATGAGTTAAGTAATTTGTTTCAAACATTACTAGGAGATTCAGATTTAAACAGTCCAAGACGCCTAACAGCTGAAGCAGAAAGAGAGTCAACTTGGAGAACAAAGGCGGCAAGAAGGATATGCGGATCGAATCGCCCCGAAACTTGGTTGTATTTTGGCCATTTTGCTTTCAACTCATTCTCCCACTGGGCTCATTATGCAAAAGGAAGATAGCATTATGGAATAGATTTTCTTAGGTCATAAACAAAGTAAAAAAATTGAAGGCATATATAGAAAAGGTTTCTGAATTAATTATTAAAAGTAGAATAAGACTACATCAACTGTCAGGAACAGATCTGACCATATTGTAGCATCTCTCACAAATGCTGAGATGATGTCACCATGGGTGATCAATGAAGACTGGCAAAGAGCTTGTAATAACTACTTGAGTGAAATTAATAACAAACATCTGAAAAGCAAATGCATACGGTTTTTAAAAAGAACGAATTGGATTCTTTCACATATATAGAGTAAAGGGAGCACCAATTCAGAGGCACCAACATTTTACACTGACGCAAACAGATGGGGTGGCATGCTATAAGTCAGATAAGAAATGCGGTCAAAAGTCCATAGACATCAGTTCAAAAATCAGAGCTGTATACAAACCTTATGGTATTATTAGATTATCCTGAATCTTTTTTTTTTTTTTTTTTTTGGTTTTTTCGAGACAGGGTTTCTCTGTGTAGCCCTGGCTGTCCTGGAACTCACTCTGTAGACCAGGCTGGCCTCGAACTCAGAAATCCACCTGCCTCTGCCTCCCAAGTGCTGGGATTAAAGGCGTGCGCCACCACCGCCCGGCTATCCTGAATCTCTTAACGTAGTTGCTGATTCTTTATATGTAGAAAGAGTTGTTTTGCATATAGAGACAGCTGAATTTGTACCTGACAACTCAGAGTTAACACTGTCATTTATACAATTGAAACAGGTCATAAGAAGTAGAAATTCTCCATTATATATTATTCATATTCAATCTTGTGGAGGTTTGCACGGTCCATTAACTCAAGGAAATGGTGAAATTGACCAATTACTAATAGGAAATGTGTTAGAAACCTGAAAATTCCATGAGAAACATGATAATGGGAAAAGTTTAAAGAAAAAATGTTCCATCACTTGGCAACAAGCAAAAGAAATAATAATTTTTTTAAAAAGTCCTACATGTTCTCTATACAACTGAACTCTATTACCTGCTGGTAGTAACCCTTGGGGTGCCGAAGGAAATGACATCTGTCAGATGGATGTTTTCTACTTTGCAGAATTTGGAAAACAAAGGTATAATATACCATACCATTGACATGTACTCAGGGTTTCAATGGGTAATTGCTTTAAATTCTGAAAAGCCTGACTGTGTAATTACATACTTATTGGAAATAATGGCAATTATGGAGATACCTGCACAAATTAAAACTGACAGTGCTCCTGCATATGTATCCAATAAGATAAAACAATTCTTTGTACAATACAATATAAAGCACGTCACTGGTACACCACACAATCCCACAGGACAAGTAAGTATAGAAAGAGCCAGTCGAACCTTTAAAGAGATGCTTATTAAACAAAAAGGGAGAGTAAAGCCCCCCAGGGACAGACTAAATAATGCTTTCTTTAACTCTCAATTTTCTTAACATTGGTGAAAAAGGAATAACGGGAGCTGAGAGATACTGGGTTATAAAAATCTGAGGAAATAAGCCAACCAACATACTATAAGGCTGTGTTGACATTAGAATGGAGACCTGCAATACTTTCAAGATGGGAACATGGTTATGCTTATGTATCTATAGGGAAGAGAATGAATAAAACTTTTTTTTTTGGTTTTCCGAGACAGGGTTTCTCTGTGTAGTCCTGGCTGTCTTGGAACTCACTCTGTAGACCAGGCTGGCCTTGAACTCAGAAATCTGCCTGCCTCTGCCTCCCAAGTGCTGGGATTAAAGGCGTGTGCCACCACTGCCCGGCACCAACAAAACTTATAAAGATTAGAACTGACGAGGGAAAAAACCTCTTAACAGCAGAGACATGAATGTCCTCACAAAGATAAAGTTGGATGATTCACTCTCACAGACTGTCTCAGTGACTGATTTCTTCAAAACATGTATGCAGGCAAGTTAACTTCAAAAGGGCTAGCCCAAATGATCAATCACGCAACACAGAGACTGGACGGACCACGCAGAGACTGGATAAAATCAGAGACTGAACAACTAATGCTACAGCTACCGGGATAGTTTCAGGATAAATCGCAATACATCTGATTAAGGCCAAATCTCAGATAAACAATAAATGACATTTTTTTGGAATGTGAGTTCACACCATATGTCTCACAGGCCACATTTATCTAGAAAGCTCAGTCACTGCTAATCTGAAATTCATACTTACCTGCAGATCTGATGTTTTTTTAAATGTAGGAACTAGTGCGTAAGGCTCAGACCATCTGCAGACACATACATCTGGCTTCTGTCTGGAATTTTCCATGCCCAAAGCCCTTAAAATGCTCTAAATCACGAAGGATTACCACCAAGCACCTCTGCAGATCCTGTATCATGCTAACTGCCTTCCCTGCGTGGCCTCTGCTAACTCCCGAGATTACAGCAACCTCAACACTAGCATTGTGAACCTAGTTTGCAAAGAACGTGAGTGAGCCACTTCAATAGCTGAAGACAAATCTGTCACTAGTGTTTGCTGCCTGTTTCTGTGGCATAGATCTTGACCATCGACCCACGGACCCAGCGATTCTACCCGTGTTGGGTCACACGGGCCACGTGAGCTTCCATCTCCCCATCTCTGAAGCCTTAAATGTTTTCAGTTCGGGTGCTGCTGAAGTTTCTCCTGGAGGAGCCTATTTCTGTGACTGAACAATATGCTTCCCAATGTGACTGTCATTCTATCTGGAACCACAGCTCATCCAAACAGTCCCTGTGCCCACACAGGTATACTGGCTGCTTTTCTGTCACTGTGACAGAACACCCAACAAAAACAACTTAAGGAAGGGTGTGTCATGGATCACAGTTTGAGGGAACAGTACAGAGAAGTCAGAGAAGTCATGGTAGCAGGAGGTGAAAGGTCACAAGGTGTTCAGAGTCAGGAACCAGAAAGAGACTTAACACTGGCTGGTCTTGATAAATTCTATCTGGAATAGGGGTTGGTGCCGCCCAAATGCAGGGTAGGTCTTCTTTCCTCAGTTAAACCTCTCTGAGACCTTCCAGGATATGCCCAGAGGGGTGTTTCCATGGTGATTCTGAATCCAGTCTCACCAACGATGGCTACTGAGCACCAAACAAATTGTTTTTAACCTCACAGGATCACCATGGAGTGAATGCTTCCCCATGCTCACCGTTCGGATCGGGTTTGAGTGTCCCCCAAAGTGTTTGTGCTGTGAGCCTGACCACTGGGGAAGGAGGGTTGCTGGGTTAGGGAACTTTAAGATGTTGAGCCAGTGTTCCAGGTATGCTGGCACATGCCTTTAATCCTAGCACTTGGGGAGGCAAAGGCAGGCAGATCTCTGTGAGTTTGAGTCTATAGAATGAGTCTCAGGCCTCCCAAGTGTGTGTGTGTGTGTGTGTGTGTGTGTGTGTGTGTGAGTGTGTGTGTGTTGGTCTCAAAAAGTGAGCGGGGGGGGGGGGGGGGGGGGGGGGAACCACGTACAAAGTGTTTATCATGGGGGGTGGGGGCTGTGACTCAAGGGACCCGTGCCTTTCTTGTAGGGTGGAACAGTTCTCAAGAGTGTGAGTCATTTTAAATTGAAGCTGCCCAATGCAGCGACTCCCTCTCTGCACGGGGCCAGTTCCCTTTCTACCTCTTAGCTACATTGTGATGCAGCCAGGTACTGGTACCCTTAGCCAGGACACCAGAGCCACACTGTTCAAACCATTGCAGCCGCCTCCATTGGGAGCCACACCCCTTCACTTTGAAAACTGCTCAGCTTTAGGTGTTCTGTTAGCACAATGCAAAACGGACTGGTCAGAGGAAAGAGCGAGGCTTAGAGAGACCCACCTGGGGCCAGCGAGGTGGTCCGAGGCTCTGCTTCATCTTCTATAAGGCCTGCTCTGGGGCCCTGTGTTGTTGTTTTTTTTTCCTATTGTTTCTATGTCAGAGAAAACAGCCCTAGCTACTTGGTCTGATTGTGCTGACATTCCTTCTACCCAGATGGTCAGAGCTAAGGCCTGGCTTTGCTCTTCAGCCCAGGATCACGGCACCCAGGTCACTTGCCCAGTGTCTCCTGGCTGAGGGGCTCAGGTCTGAAGGACTGACTGTCTTAGGGGCCAGGGTTCAGAGCTGGACTACTTGGGAATAGAACAATAGAAGAGCTTTGGGAGGGGAGCCTGCTGCATGCCACTCGGGAGTTATCTCAGGGGTGAGCAGTGCCAGCAGTGACAATTCCCTGCTCAATGACCCCCCTGAGCTGTGGTGTTCAGTGTTTGTCAGATGAAACCTGCCTTCGCCGAGGTCCTCTTAGCCTTTCTGATTCTGCTACGCTTTGGACAGCTGCCAGGGCTGACTCTGATTAACCCTGGAGGAAGAGAAAAACAGCCGATTTTGTTAGGGGACACAAAAGGCTGGCCTTATATATGACAGTGCAGCTGCCCTGCAAGGGCATGTGCCAGCTCCACACGCCTACCCGGCAAGGTTCAGCCAGGAAGGAGGCTCTGGCCTTGCATTCCTGAACAGTTGTGCCTGCCTACTCTGGCAGAACTAGACGTCAATGTGGCAGCTAAGCGTCCTTCCAAGGGATTATGTATGGTGCTGAGTGGAACACACCCAGCTTCCTGTGGGTGTTAAGTCAGAAAGGAGACAACAGGCAAGCTTCTGGGAAACATACTCCTGACTGAACTATGGGGACAACAAGAGGGCCTGTGACTAAAAGAAAGTTATTGACTGGTCTGCCACCATAAAGGCCTCTGTAACGGTTTGTATATGCTTGGCCCAGGGAGTGGCACTATTAGAAGGTGTAGCCTTGTTGAAAGAAGTGTGTTGCCTAGTGGCTCACACCTTTAATTCCAGCACTTGGGAGGCAGAGGCAGGCGGATTTCTAAGTTCGAGGCCAGCCTGGTCTACAAGGTGAGTTCCAGGACAGCCAGGGCTACACAGAGAAACTCTGTCTCAAAAAAAGAAAGAAAGAAAGAAAGAAAGAAAGAAAGAAAGAAAGAAAGAAAGAAAGAAAGGAAGGAAGGAAGGAAGGAAGAAAGAAAGGAAGAGAGAAAGAAAGAAAGAAAGAAAGAAAGAAAGAAAGAAAGAAAGAAAGGAAGAAAGAAAGAAAGAAAGAAGAAAGAGAAAAAAGAAAAAGAAGAAAGAAGTGTGTCACTGTGGGTGTGAGCTTAATTCCCTAGTCCTAGCTGCCTGGAAGTCAGTCTTCCACTAGCAGCCTTCAGATGAAGATGTAGAACTCTCAGCTCCTCCTGCACCATGCCTGCCTGGATGCTGCCATGTTCCCACCTTGATGATAATGGACTGAACCTCTGAACCTGTAAGCCAGCCCCAATTAAATGTTGTCCTTATAAGAGCTGCCTTGGTCATGGTGTCTGCTCACAGCAATGAAACCCTAACTAAGACAGTCTCATAAGGTAGTTTTCTTAGTGCTGTTGCCATAACATATGGCCCAGGAGAGACTCATATACCCTAGGCAGCAGAGGGTGGCCTTGAACTCTTGATTCTTGAGCCTGTATTTTCCAAGTGCTACCGCTACAGGCATACACCACCATGCCAGGTTTAGGCAATGCTTGGGATCAAACCGGGGAACCATACCACAGGAACACTGTACCAAATGAGCTACATCCCTCACTAGACCAGCATCGACCCCTGAGTTAAAGTGGCCACTGTGGCGTAAAGTGATACACACATCCTTTTCTAGTGAATGGTCTCAGCCCCACCCTCTTGCTGTGCAGCCTTGGGCAAGTTCCTTGTGCTCTCCGAAAGAAGGGAAGAATATCAAGAGAGCTAGAAACACGGTGAGTGGGAGAGGAGGAGGCAGAGGAAGGGAAGAGGGTGCTGTAAAGATTCTAAGCACTTTATACTTGGAAGGGGTTCACAACGATGTCTGCTCTGGGATGCTGTAAATGTCACTAATACTAGATGGGTTTCTAGTTCATGGGCCAGCAACATCTCTAGCGCTGGCAGAGACAGCTGCTGCTAGGCAGGGAATTAGATTTCTGGGGGAGGAGGGAGACTTATTTCCCCTATTATTCCCTTTGACTGGACCACTGCATTGTGTGTCTATTGCCTATTCAAAACTAAACAGGCAGAGGGACCAGTTCTTTCAAAGGATGTGGTGGAGCTGTGCAGGTGTGGTGGGGCCATGAGCACCCAGCGGGAAATGGAAGGGGGTGGGAGGAGGGCGCAGAACAGAGGGGTCTGTCGCACAGCAGCAAAGGAAGACTGTGCAGAGAGCTTAGGGAAAGGAGGGGTGGAGATAAATGCGAAGTCCTTTGTCACTCAAGGGTTGGAAAATGTGAGCTGGGGAACTGAGCTGGAAGACAGATAATTCAGTTACACTGTCCCTGCCTTCTGGGTGTGCTCCACCCTGTGAGTACCAGAACACTGTCCCTGTGTTCTGGGTGTGCCCCACCCTGTGTACCACCACACTTGCCCCTGGCTAGAGAGTTGGAAGCAAGATGGAGGTGCTTGAGTGGCAGATGGTACCAGCTTCCTTGCGAGGGGCACTGAACTGATTTCTTTCAGCTCTATGGGTCTGTTTGCCTCTGGCAGACCATCTTCCTGTCTTATAACAATTATCACAAACCTTTAAACTTGTATTCTGTCACATTATCAAGGCTCGGATGCCCGTGAGGACAGAAAGCACAAGCCGAAGCCAGAGACCACCACACCTTTGTCACCTCTTCCATTCCCGGTATAATTCTTAGGGACAGCAATGATGGCTGCCCCGTGGAGGTGGGTCCTTTTGGGCTCCAGGACTCTAATCAGGCTCTATGCTGAAGAAGCAGAAAACGTGTGCCCCACAGTAGCTCTGTCTGATCCCCGGAAACAGCTAAGATGTAGACACCCCACTTCGGCGGTACTTCTGTGTCTGGTCAGCTGGCCCCGCCCCTTTCTCCTTCCTTGTCTCTTTCCTTTGCTAAAGGACATGAGCTGAGGAAAAGTTAGTACAACGGACCGTGTAGAGCATGAAGGGAAGGCCCAGTGTCCTGCGACTTTGGTCACGCTCGGTCCTGTCATCTGATGGTCTATGTGAGGATGGCTCGATCCATCCTCAGCTCATGCCCCAGAGAACTTCCCTCACAGCCTCCTTTTTCTAGAACACCGGGAACTAAGCTATCCTAGGACACTTTCCACATTTCCTTAGCCCCACCACCACCACACCCCCCGAAGCCTCTTGCTCCAAGTGCAGGACAGTGCAGCCCTCTCATACCGGTAGCTTGCCAGAGAGAAAGAATTGAAGCTCCCCATGCCCCTATCTGCTTGGCTGAGGCAATGAAGTAAATTGTAATTTTCTCTGGCAATAATCAAAGAAGTTGCTGCCGGGAGTCCCCTGTGGTGAGAACAATGGCAGCCTGTTTAGCTGAGAAGCCCTTAACAGATAGGCCCCAGGGGTGCCTTCAGCCTGAGCAGGAGAGTTACACATAGGGCAGCTCCAGAGCTTCACAGGGTGCCGGGCTACCAAGCAAGAGCGGTCTTCCTGTCAGCTGGAGGGCTCAGAGAACACACTTAGGGAAGGACACAGAAAGAGACAAGAGACAAAGAACAATGTCGCTCATTACAGCTCCATGCTGTGATGCATACCTGCGAACCAGCACAGTGGAAGTGGGGGCAGGAGGATTGGGAGTCAAAGGTCATCCTTGGATACATACAGAGTGGGAGGTCAGCCTGGGTTATTTGAGCTGTTGTTGGGCAAACAAACAAGTCCATCACTGTAGAAATCATAAGTCATCCCAACTTCCCACTATAAGGATCAGGTGTCACCTTACCCTTCACCCCACTCCCTGATACTTAATCCAGACAGAGCCTTGTCCCTGATCCCAGCTCTGCCAAGCCTGTCTTCCCTACAGTAGAGACTTTAGGTAAGCTTAGCCTCCACAGAGGCTCCCAGGGTGGTTGACCAGATAGCCCAAGTCTCTCGGCCCAACTTTGTCCATTTCAGCATACTCTCAGCTGGCACAAGCCCTACTGTCTCTGAAGGAATCTCAGGTCTCAATTTAAACTTAAAAATTAACTTCCCCAGGGAGCACATTCCAAAGACTTACATACACATTCGAGGAGAAGGGCCCAAGACCTGGGTAAACAGGAGCTACTTAGCTAACTAACACTCATTGTTAAAAGATACTGTGCAAATCTGAGTTACCTAGAAACCGGGCCTGGGAATGGCTGTTTGAGGTCAGCCTTTGTGGTTATTGTCTAAGAGGTGATTGTAAAACTGCCCTCGTGAACTCTGTTCACATAAAATTTGTATAAAAACTGTTCTTAGCTTTACCTTGGGGTTCCTCTAGCCTGCGTGTGGGGGAACCCCAGTGCACTGGTCATCAATAAACCTCTTGCTTTTGCATCGAATCCCCTGTCCATGAGTGTTTCTGCGGGAGCATACCCTCCAGTTTTGATCTTAGGGTCTAACACCCCTGCCTGAGGGGAGGAGACCCATCATCTCAGAGGCTCCTTAGGACTTGGCTGAAGATTAATTTACTCAAGGCCAGTCTCATTGCTGGCATCTTCGGGCTTCATACTTTGCCCCATGATGCTTCTCCTGTCCTTAATGCCCTTACTGGGTTTTCTAACCCCAATTCATCCTGCTGGGACCCTTCTGGAATGTTATGGCTTAAGCAGATAGTACCCTCAGGCCAGTCCCTGAGGACATGCTTCATCCTGCTCTGCACAATTTGGTCTTGTATCATTTTTAACAGTCATGTGCCAAACACACCTTTCATCTACTGAAGGCTGCTACAGAAACTCCACCTTATTTATCAGGCAAACATCTCCTCATCTATCAATCCCCACTTTAAATTTCTTCTCTAGAGTTTCCTGAGATCCCACCCATGCCTCAGAGTGTTTCACTGGCAACCTATCAGCAGACAACTCCTGAAGTTTCGATGTTCCTGGCTAATACATGTGCCTCCCCTGTCAAACAGTGAGGACCTTGGCGGCTATCTCTATGTAGTTCTAAGTCTTGTCATTCCCAAATGATGCTGGCCTTACAATGACAGATCACAGGCAGAGTGGGGAAACTGGAGAGATGGCTCAGAAGTTAAGAGCACTGTCTACTCTTCCTAGTGCCTTTATGGCCACTCATAACTGCATGTAACTCTAGTTCCAGAGAATCTAAAAGTTCTTTTGGCCTCTTTGGGCACCAGGTATACAAGTGCTGCCCAGACATATATGCTGGCTAAACACCCATACACACAAAATGATAAAATGAAATTTAAGAAAGAAAAATCCATATGCCCAGGGCCAGGAGATTTGAGTGTCCAGTGAATGTGGGTTCCTATACTATTATTTGCTTGGACATACCACAGGGTGACCAAGACAGAGAGACTTGCAAGCATCCACTGGATTGGGTAAAAGGCAAAGGTGTGAGAGATTGAATTTTGTTTTTTGTCTTTTAAGGTCTCATATAGCCCAGGCTAGCCTCCAGCTTTCTATGCAGTTGAGAATGATCCAGAACTCAAATTTATCCTGCATCTACCTCCCAAGTGAGGTTACAGGTGTTTACTACCACTTCTGCCTCACAAAAGACTAAATTTACTGACAACAGGGAAAGCCAGTATCAAATAGAGTATTGATCCACAACCTGTAGCACAAGAAACCAATTAACTGGACCTACTAGCCCAGGACACTTGATGTGCCACCTGGTCTTACGTCAACTTGACACACAAACTAGAGTTATCTGAAAAGAGGGAACCTTAATTTTAAAAATGCCTCCATAAGATCCATCTGTAGGGCATTTGTAGGACCATGAGGGACAGCCTGGTTTCTGGAACACCGTCTGGAAATTGCCGTAGACCCTGCAGGGCTCCCTACAAGGGACAGCAGGCATTTCTCTACTTCCCAGACTCTAGGCTCCTGACACGAGGCCGCAGACCTCCATAGAGTGGGGTCCTTCAGTCACATAGGACAACAACCACTAGCCCCTCCACAGGTAGAGTGCTTGACTACAGGCCACAGAGCCTTAAGACAGATCTCCATATTAATGAGGTACCTAAAGGCCAGAGGGCATAGCCAATTAAACATTCCTTCTGAGACCCTCCTCCTTGCAAAAGGTATTTAACCTCAGACTCACCCTAAAAATACTGCGGTATAGTTTTCATCTATTTTCTGCCATAACCATAAACATCTTAAGACCATAGACTATTTTTCTTCTTCGAGGTCCAGGTGGGGAACAGTGGAGCAGGCCTCCATCCATAGAGTCGTCTAATCTCCCACTGATGACCTCTCTGCGTCCCCAGCCATGGAGACCACCAGTCGCCCAAGCCAAGCGAGCCATAGCAACCAAGCCAAGAACTCTCATCCCTGCAGGACACAGCTGGAGCTCATCCCTCCCTCTCTCCTCTTTGGCTGTGGGCCAATCTAGCCCATATTCCCCCACTTCATTCTTGGCCCTTCTGTGGCCCCCCAGCAGCGTCTGGGCCAGGGCCCAAGAGCCTAAGAACCAGCTGGTCCCCAGCTGCCTTTTGGCCCTAAGGACTCCCAAGCCAAGAGCTCTGGCTCCCCACGGGGACCTCAGACTGTACTCCCCAACCCCGAAACGCTGCGTGGGGAGAATATAGTTGATTTCCCATGCCTCTGCCTCTCTGAGCAGAAGCCCTAGCCCCTTGGGGGGGTGGGCGCAGGACACACACATCAATCCATGCACAATACAACACAACAGGCATTTGCTTAAATTAGTGACTGATAAAGGCAGGCCCAGTCCATTGTGAGTGGTGCCACCCCTGGGATGGTGGTCCTAGGTTCTGTAAGAAAGCAGGCTCCTTTCAGTGACAGACTACAATGTGGATGTGTAAGCCCAATAACCCTTTTCTTCCCCAACTTGCTTCTTGGTTATGGTGTCCTAGTTAGGACAGTTGCTCACTTAAGTCAGACATCATAGGAACTGCTGTCTAGAATAGTTCAACAAGCAAAACAATAACCCCTATAACAGGCATTACAAGGCCAGGACCAAATAATGCACAGCTTCTGAAATTGGGGGAGTGGGGAAAGAGCAGGATAAATAATGAGTTAAGACACGATCCCATTTAGCCAAGGCTAGCCTCACACTCATGAGGTAGCTGTGGCTGGCTTTGAACCACTGGGTTCTGCCTCTACCTCCCAAGTATTGGGCTTATATTATAGGCTTGAGCCATGACACCTGGGTAAGCTTCCCTGATTTTTGTCTCGCTATCCAGCTATGGATCACGAGGAGAAAGCAAAACCTACCTCTATCCAACTCGAGAGCATCACCAAGAACGCCTGCTTTTAGCAAGCCCTTAGCAGTTGCCCAAGCTGTCGCTCACACCAAAGCCCTTGCTTTTGTTCCACTATGAAGCATCCTGTGTCCCCTGCCTGCTCTGAAGCCTCTGCCAAGTGCATGTGATAGGGTTGGCTTCCCGCTCTGTAGCACGATACAAAGAGAGGGATCTCCAAGTGTCTCATGGGTGGGAGGGCACACATATGTCTATCTTAGGTGTGTCTTAGGGATGTCTCACACTCCTCCTACCTAGCAGGTCCAGGACACAATCAATCAAGAGAGTTGCGAGACCAGAGAACAATCGAGCAGACAGACACATAGAAGAGTCACATCCAGACACAGAGATCCTCTCCCCAGGCTTACCAGCCATTCACACTGGCTCTATCTGACCCCTTCCCTTGCTCAGGTCCTGCTGTCTTTGTTTCCAAGACATGCTATCATATCTCAGGCTGGCCTCCAACAGGCCAGGTGGCAGAAGATGACTTTGAACTCCTGATCCTCTTACCTCTAGCCCTGGAGTTCTGAGGTCCCAGGCTCAGGTCGCCACAACTGATTTATGCACTTCTAGGGACTGAACCTAAGGTATTCTAGATGGTAGACACTCAGCCAACAAACTGAGCTTCAGACATTGCAGACAAGGTCCTGCCTTTTCATTTCATACAAACTCAGAGAGGGACGTGGGAAGGTAGACTCAAAGATGCCCCGACCCTGGGAAGCCAAGAGCATCATGGAGAGAGTTCTCCCCCGGGGTACCCTTGAGAGCCTGTGAGGCAGGCAGGGGGCAAGTGACATGGAAGCTGTTCTGTCCAAGAGCCCAGACACAGGAGTCTTGTCAACAACGCTGCTACCTCCTCCACCTCCACACACATAGAGCATAGTGTGAGTGTGTGTGCACGCGCTGTTGAAAGAGAAATCACAACAAAGACTTGAGCTCAGAGCCATCTCTCTAAGAGTGGAATGAGCCTTGACTCAAGCACGAGCTTCTCACCCCCCCACACCCCGCTCCCTAGCTCCCGGCCACTACGCCTACAATCCACTGTATGAAATCCAATTAGCAGAGCTGGCTTTCCCTTTGAAACCCCAAGCTGAGGGATAGAGGAGTCAGCAGCTGGTAGGGGCAGAGACGAGAGTTCAAACAGCATCCTTCAACAGGCGTCTGATCCAATGGTACCGGAGAGAGCACAGTGGTGCGAGGTAGCCCTGAGCAGCGTTTCTCCCAAGCTGCTGCTGAGGGCTCTCTGGAATCTCTTCCTCCAGCCCGCACTGTTCTCGAGAAGTATCAATCCCCCTGCCCAGCAGTCTACCCTTCCTGCAGTCTGCCCTTGCCAGCATCTGAGCCCTCGGGGTGCAGGGTAGTGGCAAAGATGAGCATGTTACAACCCAGGGCTCCTTCAAGGAGACACGTGGCTTACTGGCCACCTTTGTTTTCCCACCTCCAGACCCAGGTCTGGAAGACTGTAGGTGCCTGAGTGTTGGACAAACAATAAGAAATGCACATAGGATCTCCCTCTGCCAAAGTGCCATTCCTGGGACCCTGACACCCCTAGCACCTCTCTCTCTAGAAAACAAACATCCAGGATTGGGGGTGTGGCTTACCCAGTACGATAAAGCCAACTCCACAGAAGATGGACATATAATCTCAACACTTAGACAACAGACACAGAGGTTCATAAGGCTAAAGTCTTCTTCAGCCAAATAGAGAGTTGGGTCAGCCTGGATGGACTACATGAGACTTTCTTGGGGTGTAGTGAGGGTTACTGCTGGGCATAACACTACAACTTTTGATCTAATACTGTGGGTCTAAGCCCGGAAGATTCTGCTCTGCAACCTTAGCCAAGTCCTTCTGCGGTGGTTTGAATATACCTCGGGTGGCCATGTTGGAATAGGTGTGGCCTTGGTGGAGGAAATGTGTTGCTGCATAGGCAGGCTTTAAGGACTCCTAGTGCTCAAGACCCACCCAGTGCAGAAGAGAGAGCCTCTACCTGACTGCTGCCTTTGAATCAAAAGGTAGAACTCCTGGACCTTCCAGCCCCATGTCTGCCTGGATGCTGCCATGCTTCCCACCATGATGATAATGGACGGAACCTTTGAACTGTAAGCCAGCCCCAATTAAATGTCATCCTTTATAAGAGCTGCTTTGGCCATGGTGTTTCTTCACAGTAATGAAACCAAAACTAAAACACCTTCCCTCCTTGACTCTCCATCTTCCATGAAGTAGGATGCTAGAGAACACGCCAATACTTTACAAACTAAATCTACACTGCAAATGCATCCCTACCAGCTTTCACGTCACATAAAGCTTGGGGAAATTCTCTCAAACTGCTTATTTAATAATTGCTTATTAAGTAATCCTCGGGAGCCAGCCATGGGAGTGCATGACTATAACCCCAGTGCTTGGAAGGTAAAGAGAGGAAAACCAAAAGTTCGACATCATCTCTGGCTCCATGGTGGGTTTGACAACAGTTTTGGCTACAAAGAGACCCTGTCTCGGGAAAACCAAACTGGATAAATGATCAGAAGAACCGATGCCACCAGCCCACCTTCTTTCGTGACAATCCAGCTGACAGACATACTAGTGGTGGGTCAGTGGGTGAGTCCCCATTACTCCCTACAGCCATGTGCTCAATACAAGTCACTCCTTACTCTCTTAGGCATTTGTGCTGATAAGCCCTGAACTGTGTGGGTCTCAGCTCTGGCTGTCGACACTTCAGAATGGCCTGTATTCATCCTGAGGGCTAGACTCATACTCAGATGGCCCAATTCATCCATCTTGGAGTGATTTTGTGTACAGAGATGTTCCTAGGGTGGTTCTGATTCTGTTGGATTTTAAAGATCTAAAACCATGGGATGCGCTCCCCCAGAGATGCTCATGGACAAGACTCGCTCCAATCGCATGAGGTTTATTGATAAATTGATGTATTGATAGTGGCTGGTGCACTGGGGCCCCTCTGCTCACAGGCGAGAGGGAACCCCGAATTGTAGCTGAGGGCAGCTTATATACTATTTTTACAGAATTTATGAGGGCAGTTATACAAGTACTTCTTTTTTTTTTTTTTTTTTTTTTTTTTGGTTTTTCGAGACAGGGTTTCTCTGTGTAGCCCAGGCTGTCCTGGAACTCACTCTGTAGACCAGGCTGGCCTCGAACTCAGAAATCCGCCTGCCTCTCCCTCCCAAGTGCTGGGATTAAAGGCGTGCGCCACCACCGCCTGGCCCATACAATTACTTCTTAGACATTAACCATACAGGCCAAACTCCAATAGCCGTTCTCAGGCCTGGTTTCCGTTCTCAGGCCCAGTTGTTAAGTAACTCAAATTTGCACCTTATCTTTTACAGCTAACAGGGTCTGCTTAAGCAGCTTCTGTTTACCCAGGTTTTACTGTGTTAAGGGCTCATAAACTCTTATCTTGGGTCTTTCTTCCTAGAATGTTTGTTTGAGTCTTTGAAATGTGCTTCTCCTGGGATGTGTCCCTGGGGGGAAGTTAATATTTGAGTTTAAAACTGAAATCAGAGCTTTTTATTAATTTTAAGTTTCTTCAATTCCAGCTAGGGACATGAGCTAATAGCACCAGAAGCCCGCTGGCTGTGAGGTTGCGCCTCACCTAGGGAAAGAAGCAGACACCAGAAAGGCAGGAAAAGAGAAACTAGCTAGGTCAAAGTACACACACAGGTGCCTCTGGGGAAACAAGCCCCGCCCTAGGCCCCTCTCACTCCCCAGTCACAAGCACTGGGGCTTTTCAGAGACAACTCACTGGGTTCTATAACCTCCACTCCAGCCTCCATGCTCATCCGTATGCACTCTGAGCCCCACCACACCAGTCCTTCCTGCTTGCTGGATCATCCATATCTGTCTCTGCTTTCTTGTTTCCATCCAACATCTGTGGCTCCCTGAGGAAGCCTACTCCACTGAGATCAGGGTGTCTGAGATTTGCCTGCTCATTCCTCATACAGAACCAGTGTTTTATGCTTGTTTCTCCAAACAGAATCATGGACTCTTTCCATATCCTTAACAGACAGAGAGCCCTAGGAGGCAAGATCCCCCCCCTTACTCAGGCATCCTCTGCCTCCTGACCCCTCCTACCCTAGCATCCTACTGTTACACAAGTGTCTAAGCTATGGTCCTGCTCCATGGGCCAGAAGGATGGAGGGAGGGAGTATGACAGTACCACAGTTTCAGCACATCGTGCTCAGCCACCAGAGACGCCATTGCAAAAGATCTACAGTGGTCCACCTGCTGGCCTCCTGCCTAACACCCTCCACGAACCATTTCTACTAACTCTGAGTGCCAGAGAGATAAGCCAACATTGCTGGTACCTGTCACAAACTGCACTGAGAAAGGAACATGAGAGAGAGAGAGAGAGAGAGAGAGAGAGAGAGAGAGAGAGAGAGAGAGAGAGAGAGAGAGAGAGAGCGCCGTGCTAAGGATGATAGGAATGATGAGAAGGGGAACAGTCATTCATGTCCTTGGGCCTGCTGGTCTCGTCAGGTCAGAGAGTCTAGCCAGGACTCACCTTCTTGTCTTCGGTCAATCATACATTCAGTCAGCTGGAAACAGAATTTGACCCAGAGGTTTCCAGGCACAAGTCTATCTTCAAAGGCTATCCTTGGGAATGAGTCTGCTTAAACCAAGGCTAGCTCTAGGGACATTCCCCAGATGGGGTGAGATCCTGAAGGTCAGGGGCTGGCCACACTCTCTTTGCCTGAGCTAGCCCATGTCCTACCTCGAAGCTGATTGAAGGTGGTCATGAACTTGCTGGTGAGGGATTTGAGTTCATTGTTAGCCAGCGTGATGAGGTGGATCTGGTCAGAGACGTTCCTCAGGACCTTGTAGATGCAGATGGGGAAAGAAACAAGCTTGCAGTCGGCCAGGTCTGCAGCAGAAAGGACAAAGACAGAGCAGAACCATGAGACACAGCTGCCCAAGAACCTGCCCAGGCCTATGAGGATGCAGCCCATCCGCCCTCCGCCTTCCACGCTTTCCTGCCTGGGCCATACCCCTATCACCGGTACGGCTCTCTCGTTCCCTTTTCATACTCTGAACCTTGAGTTTGTCTCCATCTCTATTACCACAGCCTAGCAGTACTCCAAGAGACAAAAGAACCTTCGAGTCACAAAGACGATGTCCTTCAGGGAGAAACTATTCTGAACTTTTCCTTACAGAACCGATTCTTTCGGAATCAGACACTTGGCGATGAGGCAGGCTCTTAACAGTACTTGAGGATCGCTTGCACTGGATGCACACAATGCTCAGACTCTGTGTTCTGACCGTCTTCCCAGGACTGGATCAAACAAGCAGCAGCAGAGAACCCGCTGAGCAGAACAGGCTAGCATTCTGCCAGTGGGGATGCCACCTGTCCTAGATAGGGTTTCTATTGCTATGACAAGACAGCATGACCAAAAAGAAAATTAAGTGGCTTACACTTCCACATCACCAACAGAAATTCTGGACAGGAACTCACACAGGGCAGGAACCTGGAGGCAGGAGCTGATCCAGAGGCCATGGAGGGGTGCTGCTTACTGACTTGCTCATCATGGCTTGCTCAGCCTGCTTTTTTATAGAACCCAGAATTATAAAATGTGTTACAGCTGGATCTCATGGAGGCATTTCCTCACCTGAGGCTCCTCCCTCTCTGATGACTCTAGCTTATGTCAAGTTGTCACAAAAGCAGCCAGTACACACCCTTCCTCCACACAAACCCGGGGCCACACAGACAAGTGTCGCCATGCAAGAAAGAAAGAATGTAAGACACACAGATGTCCTTAGTAGCTTTGCTCACAAGGCCTGAAAACAAAATGACACAGCTGGCCACAGACTGAGAAGTAGGTAACATGCCCATAGAAAGGAATATTACTCCTTTTTATAAAAGAAAAAAGAAAAAAAAAAAAAAGAGGAGCCGGGCAGTGGTGGCACACACCTTTAATCCCAGAACTTGGGAGGCAGAGGCAGGTGGATTTCTGAGTTCGAGGCCAGCCTGGTCTACAGAGTGAGTTCCAGGACAGCCAGGGCTACACAGAGAAACCCTGTCTCGAAAAACAAACAAACAAACAAAAAAAAACAAAAAAAGGAAAAAAAAAAGGAGGAGGAAAGGTAGAAAGAAAGAAAGAAAGAAAGGAAGGAAGGAAGGAAGGAAGGAAGGAAGGAAGGAAGGAAGGAAAGGAAGAGGCAGGAAGGCTATAGGGGCTGGGAAAGTGGTGCCGTTGGAAAAGTGTTCACCTTGCAACCACAAGGGCCTGTGTGTGATCCCCAAAGCCCATGGGGTGCAGGGAAGGCAGTTATGGTGGGGTGTGTGTATGATCCCTGTGCTAAGGAGGCTTAGTCCTGCGGCTCACAGGCCAGCCTGGCCTACTTCCTGAGTTAAAGGCCAGGGAGAGATCTCATCTCAAAAAAAAAAAAAAAAAAAGGAAAAATAAATGGATGGTAACAGTAGGAGTTGTCCTCTGACCTTCATATACATGTGCATGTACACCTAAGATCATGCCCCTGCTGACAGAGAAACACCATAACATGGAAGAATCATGAAAACACGGTGCCGAGCCAGAGAAGTCAGCCGTGAGCACCGCACATACTCTGCATACATTAAACAATCCGAACAGCCAAATCTACTCAGACAGCAAGTAGACTGAGGAGCGTCTCCACAGCAAGGGCTGCTGGAGAGAGTCTCCACAGCAAGGGCTGCTGGAGAGAGTCTCCACAGCAAGGGCTGCTGGAGAGAGTCTCTGAGTGGCGGGGGAGGGGTGGGAGGGGAGGGACCGCGCAATGCTCTAAGATTAAATTGTAGCAGCAACGTCCTACCACAGAAAGGGTTTCTTTCTTTTCCTCTTTGCTCTCCTTCCTTCCTCCATTTTCTTCACTGTCTCATACAGCACATGTAGCCTAGCCTCAAACTCACTACGTGGCCAAGGATGACTTTCAACTTCTGATCCTCCTGCATCCACGTCCTAAGGGTTGGGGACACAGGCAGAGCCTTACCACACCCAGTCTCACAGAAGATTGTGGATCTAATCCAGAGCTTTGCATAGGCTGAGGAAATACTCCACCCACTTAGCCACGTGGCGGCCAGGCTCGGGTGATTCACTTCGCATGGATGAGCTATATGGCTCGTGGATGACGGCACACTCCATAAAGCTGGGCGCTCACACAGAGAAACACATGAAGCACAGAGGCTACGCTATTAGGCCATCCGGCTCTCCCAAGCCACTTAAGCTCCCTGTGCCTCAGTTTCCACATTTGTATAAAATGATGGCAGTGGTGTTTGACTGGCAGCTGCCAAGAAGATGAACTGTGATCAAGTCCTAACTCACAAAGGGCCGGGCCGACATACAGATCCCGCCCCCTCTACCCTCCCCTCCTCACTCTGTTCAAACCCTTCATTTGCTTCAAGGCTGGTTCTCCCACACCTCTGCTGGGAATCTTTCTGGAGCTTCCTTATTGCTGGTGATTGGCTTCTGAGCCCTTGGAGCTTTCGGGGACTGTGGCAGCTATACCCCATTTCTTCTCCACAGAAGAGATGGCTCTCTTGGGTTGCCGGGTATTTGCAGATGATTCCAGAATAGATATTCGAAGAGCAACAGTAATCCCAAGCGCCAGCGATAAAGTATGAGTTTTCACACACTGTTGTTTGTCTGCTGTGCAGCCCCGGGAACTGAACCTGCAGCCTTGGGCTTGCTAGGCAAACACTCAACCACTGTGCAGTATTCCCAGTAGGACAATGTGCCTTTTGAAGGTCCTATTCCTAAGAGCAACAATAATACAAAGCGCATGGAAATCATCTTATGATAACCACGATTATGTATCATATAACTAAAGCTCTTTTCATCTCTACTCTTGTTCCAACTCTAAGTCCGAGGGCGTCAGCTCCATGAAGCCTTCTCGCTGCCCTGAGCAGATGTTTGAACAGCTGGAGCCTCATGCGGTAACGCTGAGATCTCTTAATCTTAGGTTTTGTTAGCGCCTTTCTTTTGTCTGTGCTCAGATATATTTAGAATAGGTTTCTATGTGAAGACAGACAATATATTCACTGATGACAAGATAAAATACTTAAATGGTGCTGCATTTTCAAAAGGAATTTTATTTCACTTCTAAGTTATGCATACGTGTGTGTGTCTTTGTGTACATACATGCATGGATGTGCAGGTGCCCGAGAAGATCAGAAGAGGGGGTCAGATCCCCGGAAGTCATAGTTACAGGCAGTTGTGACTCACCCAACCTGGCTGTTGGTAACTGGACTTGGGTCCTCTGCAAGAGCAGTGAAGGGGCTTAACCATTCACTGAGGCATCTTTCCAGCCCATGTTGTCTTTTTCATTTGGTTAGTTTTGGGACAGGTTCTCTCTATGAAGCCCTGCCTGTTCTGGAACTCATTCTGTAAACCAAGCTGGCCTTGAACTCACAGAGATCTGCCTGCCTCTGCCTCCTGAATGCTGGGATTAAAAGTGTTTGCCACCACTGCAATGAACCATGTTGCTGATTTTAAAGGAATGCCTGCCGTGTTTTCTATATAAATCCCATCTCACAATGAGGAAACAGAATAATCTGAGAAACGAGGCAGGGTTACAGTCACTCTCAAAGTCACACTAATTAAGAGAGGCCAAAAGGACAAGTATTGTACAAAGAAAATATTGAGCCCAGAAGAAAACACGTCACAACTTAATAATGCCAATGGGAGCCTTACAAAGGAATTAGGGGGGGAAAGCACTCATCAGCTCCCTCGCTTAATAGCTTGGGGGAAAACAAAAGACTCAAAATCTTTTATCTCCAACAGAAAAATCGGTAGAGTTACTATCTATGTAAGCTCTTAGGCGAAGGTATCTTTCCAAACTTAGATCATTGAACATTAAAAAAAAAAAGGCAGGGGCTGGTGAAGCGACAAAGCAGCTAACGGAGTCTGCTGCTCTTCCAGAGGACCCATGGTTAACTCCCTGTACCTCCATGGCAGCTTCCATCCATCTGTAACTCCAAGAGATCCGATACCCTCGTTGGCCTCCAAGAACACTGCACACACATAGCACATGCAAAGACACACACACACACACACACACACACACCTGAAATCTTTTTAAGAAAAATAAGGCAAACAATGAATTATGCAAAAAGTCTGTAAGATAAATAAGGTAAAAATACTTAGATAATAGTATAAAGAAAAATGAAGACTAATCTATAAATAGAACATAAGATAGCATCAACGGGAAAATATAAGCCAGAAACAAACACACAGCCCTCACATGGATTGCAAGCTGCTCGCTAGAGCTTTGAAGTGTGTAGATCTACTCAGCAATAGGCCTGTGCTTTAAAAGCATACCTTAGTAATAGGACCCGGGGAAGTGGTATCCCTTTGGTCCAATCTGCAATGCTTTGGGTAATGAGACTCATTATATTTCATGGTCAAATAACCACTTGGATTCGCCCTGTGGGACAGTCTGCTCACTTCTTCCGTTATTTTGTATGTGATTCTCGAGGTCTTTCTCCAAAAGCCCAGGAAGAAAGCTCCTTCACCAGTGACTCTCAGCTCTCGGCTGTCAGCCGCTTTCTCATTTTCAGACTTCACACCACGCTTTCCAAATTTCATAGTTTACATTATAGAGCTTAGAGATTTCTTCCTGGTCTTTCTTTTTCTTTTTCTGTACAGGACTAGGCCTCTCCCACACTGTATAGCAGCTGAGTGCACCCTTGAGTATTTTATCCTCCTATGTACCGACCGCTGAGACAGGTGGATGCCGCTATGCTATGCTATGCTATGCTATGCTATGCTATGCTATGCTATGCTATGCTATGCTATGCTATGCTATGCTATGCTATGCTGTGGATGGAACACAGGGTTTCATACCTGCTGGGCAGGATTCTCCGTCTCTAGCCCCAGGGTCAGAATTTTTTTTTTTTTTAACAAAGCATTAATGTTAAGCTGGGTGTGAAGGTGTAAGCTGGGAATCTCAGCTACTTCAGAGACTAACGCAGGAAGACTGTTCAAGACCAGCAGGATAACACAGCCAGACAGTGTCTCAAAAAAAAAAAAAAAAAGAAAGAAAGAAAGAAAGAAAGTCGGGCAGAGGCAGGTGCATTTCTGAGTTCGAGGCCAGCCTGGTCTACAGAGTGAGTTCCAGGACAGCCAGGACTACACAGAGAAACCCTGTCTCAAAAAAAAAAAAACAAAAACAAAAAACAAAAAACAGGGCTGGTGAGATGGCTCAGTGGTTAAGAGCACTGACTGCTCTTCCAGAGGTCATGAGTTCAAATCCCAGCAACCACATGGTGGCTCACAACCATCTGCAATGATATCTGATGCCCTCTTGTGGCCCTCCTGTGTCTGAAGACAGCTACAGTGTACTTACATAAAATAAATAAATAAATAAAAATTAATAAATAGTTTTAAAAAAATGAAATATTATCATATATTATTTATAAAACAAACAAACAAAAAAAAACCCTCCAAAAAAAACCATTCACAATGTACAATGTTTGCTTTACAGAAGCCAAATGTTACTATATATTTATATAAGGCGATTTGTCAAGTATAAGTATATACAGTGATACTTTCACAACATGTAAATGATACTTTCACGACAAAAAAAAATACATGTATCACAAAATGAACTGTCATGGGGGGGGGGAAGCCTGGCAAATCTGAAGATAAACTAGGCAGTCACTTTCTTCTTGGTAAAATTAAGCTAAGTGGAAGGCCATACTGGCACAACGGGTGACGGGAGACGGGCGTGTGCAGCTGACAGGCCAGAACAACCAGTCCTGTCTCAGAAGCACCCTGCTAATCACTTCCCCACTGTCTGTAACTGCTGTTGTGTTTAGCCTTGTTCCTGCCCTTTAGGTGGGGGCTTCCTCAATTGGCACAGACTTGAAATCCTACTTAAGAAAACTTGAGTGATTAGAAAAAAAAAAAAATCCATCTAGGGAGATGTCAATGCTAAGGCAGACAGAATGGCATATAATGAGGCACTTTCCCAATACAATGTCACAGAGGACTTACGGGTACCGCCTATTACCGCATTCAAAACCACACACTGGTATGTGTCACCAGAAAGCACAGAGCCAATTGATACGATTACAAAAGTGAGCCATTCAGAGAGGAGTTTGTGGGTGGTGGGAACCATGAGTGGGATCAATCAACTTTGGATCTATAGCGTAGGAACACGGGCTTGGGAACTGGGTGCTAGTGACAAGCAGAGCCATTGGGCATCAGAAATAGGGCCCGGTGGCCAGCAAGACGGCTCAGTGGGTAAAGGTGATTGCTATACAAGTCTGATTGTCTGAATTTGGGCCTGGAACCTAGGCAAAGGCAGGAAGAACTAACGCTTACCAAGTTGTCCTCAGATCTCAAACTGTCTTCCGTTCTTTTATTTGAGGCATATTTTTATTAATATTTCTATGGTGTGTTTTGAAAGAAAAATGGCTCCTGTGGTGCTTTGAACAGGAATGGCCCCCATAGACTCATGTATTTGAATGCTTGGCCCATAGGGAGGGAAACTATTAGGACGTGTGGCCATGTTGGAGGAAGTATGTCACTGTGGAAGCAGGCTTTGAGGTCTCCTATGCTCAAGCTAAGCCCAGGGTAGCACACAGTCTCCTTTTGCTACCCAAGGATCAAGATACAGAACTCTCAGCTTCTCCAGCGCCATGTCTGCCTGCATGATGCCACGTTCAGCCACAATGGTAATGTACTAAGCCTCTGAACCTGAAAGCCAGCCCCAGTCAAATGCTTTCCTTTGTCAGAGTTGCTGTGGTCACGGTGTCTTTTCACGGCAACAGAAACTCTAATTAAGGCATCTATAAACCCTAACCCCACACTCCACCACTGTTTCCATCCATCTTGACTGTCAACTTGATTAGCTTGCCTTATGCCTAGGATTGGTAAAGCATGTCTGAGCGTGTGGACAGAGATTCCGGAGAAGATCTACTAGGGAAAGACATGTTCTGATGTGGACGGCTCTAGTCCAATGCTGGATGCCTGCCTGGATGGGATAAAAGCGAGGAAAGGAGAAAGCCTCCTGGCACGGCTTGCAGCCCTCCCCATCCCCCTCTCCAGAATCAGCTGCTTTGCCATGCTCTCCCCAGCAGGATAGTCAGAAACCATAAGCCACAATAAGTTCTTCCTCCATGTATTTACTTATGCCTGGTAATTTTCTCACTAAAAAAAAACAAAAAACAAACAAACAAAAAAAAACAAAAAACAAAACAAAACAAAAAAAAAAAAAACGGTAGGAGAGCCCCAGCTGTGATCAGAGCTGGCAGTCAGGCACAAAATTGGAAAGGGGTAGGGTTTTGCACATGTACGCTGGGGCAGAATGGGGGCACAGAGGGGGATGCTAACCTACTTTCCTCTATTCATTTTCTCCACTTCTGTTACCACAGACAGAGCACTAAGGGGTCTGAGTGGCAGCTGTAATTGAGAATTTCCCCTGGTTTGGACCAGATTCCCACTGACCCAATGATTGCTCCTTATTTTTTCCCCCCTAATTTGAAGACACCCAGCCGGTCAGAACCCACCTGAGCCTATATAAATGCTTGGGTACAGCTTTTTGGGAGAGATGCTTCTGTTTTCAAACAACTGGCTCACTCTGGCGGTCGGCCAGGAGACTCACTCACTCCAGCTTCCTGCTGGCAACCTGTTGGTGACTCACTCCCAGGTGGCAACTCAAGGCTGGTCTGAGCATGGCTGTCTCTTTCACTTTTCTTCCCTGTCAATCAGCCTGTGAAAGCTCAAAGCTGTCACCTTTCGCTGGCAATACAGCTGTCACTCCCACACAAACGAAACTTCTGATTTCCTTCACCCTTTGCAGAAGGTCCATTAATTCTCCATAGTGAGACAATTACCCGATAGGAAGGGGAGGGAATTCTCTCCCCACTCTACTCTTCCGGACTGATGTGAGCAAAACACTCAGTCTCTGAAGCTTTCTGTGGCTAACCGGTGGAAGTCACTGGACCACCCATCCTGACCCTGCAAGGATGCCAAGGACCAGGAATGTCACCCCAACGCCTGCCTCCCTCATCTTCCCTCCGCTAACTACTGAGGCTCCTCTAAGTGCCAGCCCCCCATCTAGTGGCTTTGTAGCTTGACCCCTTCCTGCAATTTTGTAGCATCTGTTCCCAGCATCCTGTAACCCCAAACTGCCTACCAGATGCACAGGGTGCTTAGTCAGGTACTCTGGCTGCCATGGAAAGCAGAGCTCATGAAGGATTCTTCAACAGGCCGACCGGAGCTGATGCAAGCATGCGTCATTCCGGCTGTATCACCAGCCACTCACAGCACAGAGCATCATCTCCCGAGGGAAGAAGTCATGTTCTCAGGACAAGAACTCGAACATCCTGATACCCAGCCATCCTGGAACAAACCTCTACCTTGTCCACTCATCTTCCTGTCAGTACACAGGAAGCAATATTCTTTGAGTTTATGTGCTTAGGGACAGTGACCATCTGTCACTGTGGTCATCTATCACTTATGACTTCACATGCGCCAATATCCCAAACATACCCACACACCCACACAAGGAAACTACTATCAAGTGACTTTTAAAAGCCTGGAAAACATAGCTTGGTGGGAGAATGCTTGTCTAACATGGTTTGATCCCCAGGACACACACACACACACACACACACACACGCACACGCACAAGCACACGAAGTCTCATCCACCACTCCTTAGCTTGGCGTATAGGGCTGGGAGTTGGGGGTCAGGGATCTGGACCCAGGTTACGTAGAATCTCCTTCCCTCCCTCCCTCTCTCCTTCCCTCCCTCCCTCCCTCCCTCCCTTTCTTCCTTCCTTCTTTCCTTCTTCCTCCTCCTCCTTCCTTTTTCAAGATTTTACTATATTTATTTTGTTTTTGTTTTTTGAGACAGGGTCTCTCTATGTAGCTCTGGCTAGGCTGCAACATCCTATATAGACAAGGCTGGCCTTAAACTCACAAAGAGCTGCCTGCCTCTGCCCCTCCCCAACCCATCCAAGTGGGATTAAAGCAAGTGCCACTGTGCCTGGTTGTGTGTTTATATTTGTGGGGTGGTGGGTACCTGTGTGGAGCCAGAGGACAACTGGTTCTTTTGTTCCACTTTAGGAGTTCTGGGGATCAAACTTAGATCCATCAGGCTTGATAACTTTACCAGCTAAATTGTCTTGCTGGTCTAGTAAATCTTCATCTCAAGCCCTCTGCTAGACCTCTGCTTGGGTCAAGGCTATGCCTAGGTATCTACCTCTAGGTCAGACAGATACGGGGAAATCAACATTGCACTTCAGTGAGAAACTGTGGCTGTGGCTACCAACTCCTGGAGGCTTTTCCAGTTCAAAGCCTGTGATCCTGAGACCTCAGCATGTCTCAGGAACAAACCCGCAGGCTTCCCCTGCCTTCTGCTCTCTCTGAGTTTCTCTGAAGTCTTAATTCAGAAGCTGAACACGCTCTCTGCCTACCACGGTTTTGGGTAGAATTGAAGGTCCCCGTAACCTAAGCCAAATTCAATGCTGGGTCTTTGGTTATGTGAACAGGTGGCATTGCTTCCAGAAGATATGACCAGGATGTAGGTGAAGATCTGGTTCAACTAAGAACAAAGTAAAGGGTCCTTTAACCAGGGAAGGAACAATCTAGGCTGCAGACAGGATGGCACCCTCGGTAGGGGGTTCTAATGCCGGGAATGTAGCTCAGCCATAGAGTACTTGACCAGCTTGCGTGAGGCACTAGTCAATCTCAAGTAGCAGAAACAAAGGAAAAAAACCCTGCAAACACCGAGTTAACGGTGCATGGGTAATTAATACCTTCGGCTGAGAAGACGACTCACTGGTAAAGATACCTGCCACCAGATCCGACGACCCAAGTTCAATCTCCAGGACCCACATGTTGGAAAGGGAAATTCAAAGGGAGAGTTGTCCGCTGGCTTTCATGCACACATTGTAGCGTGTATACACGAGATAAATAAATAAAAATGGAATTTAAACTTTTTTTTTTTTAAAAAAAAAAAGAGGATCCCTTTCTTGGTGGGGATGGAGGGCCTCAAATAAGACAGATTGGGTTAAGAGGTCACCAGGTCATAAAGTGAGGAAGGATGTGCCACATAATACGAGGCCCAGGCCAGGCAGGGTCTACAGAGATGTCTATGGCAGACAGGGGCTGAGCTCCAAGGTCCCATTTAACCCAGTGGAACATGCTGCCAACAGCAGTGAGCCCTTACACTGCCATCCATGAACTCAGGTCCCAGAACCGTCTAGGAGGTTTCCCTCGCAGGGAAGATTAAGGCTACGCTGCCAGGAAGGTCACCCACTGTCACTCTGGTAAGACAATGGAGCTAATATATCAGGATGAAGATTACAGACCAGTAGGGCAACCAACAGAGCCATTTGAAGCTGGTTTTGGTTTTTTTTTTTTTTTTTTTGCTCAAGACTTCCAAATGTTAGTATGGAGAGTCCTGTGCCCTCTCAAACTGGGATGCTTGGAGTCACCCTAAATTCAGGCTAATCAAAGGAGGCTGACCCAGCATGTGCAAAGGCCCTGAGGGCTCTCCCTGTGAGGTCTCCACCTTCCTGGTCTGCCTTCTCTGGTCTCCCAGGCTTC
The DNA here is from genome assembly GCF_004785775.1 of Grammomys surdaster. Taxonomy (NCBI): domain Eukaryota; kingdom Metazoa; phylum Chordata; class Mammalia; order Rodentia; family Muridae; genus Grammomys; species Grammomys surdaster. The sequence goes on along the minus strand of NW_021604714.1, from coordinate 2,641,809 downwards.
CTGTTGATCCAGAGATGAAGGCTCCTGCCATTCAAATCCTGCCCTACCTGGTGGCATTTATCCACAGAGGGCTACCAGGAGCTGTGGAGGCTGACGGGTAACAAACCATCAGGGCAACCTGAGCTCCTGCCTCAATCCTGAAGCACGCCTGGGCTCTGATGTCCTCCCAATATGCCCTGCTGCACTTAGCTGAGCATCAAGAGAGAAGTTCCTGGGAAGAGAGTACCGGTGGACATCAGGCATAATTATCCTTATAATTACACATACTGCAAGAAGGCTGAACCGCACCCTCCCCCAAACTTCTAATTAAAACAGCACTTAGTGTTAATAAAGAGGCCTTCTAATCCAAACGCCCTGGTACTTTATGAAAGGCTATCTAACATATTCATTCCAGTAAGTTCTTGGTGACACATAGCCCCTGGGCAGGAACGTGTCCCAGGGAACAAAATCCAAGAAGGCAGGGTGGCCAGCTGGAAGTTGGGTGTGCTAGGGAAGTGTGCCCTGGGGGAGGGGACATGGGGCAGGAGAGCATCAGATTGGTAGACTAGTTGCTAAGATGCAGGGAGCCATGACTGCATTTCATAGCATGGATAAACTGGGAGTGGTGGTGCTCACTTCCAGCCCTCAATAGGTAGAGACAGGAAGAGCACAAGTTCAGCGTTGTCCCCAGGTACACACACAGTGAATATGAATCCTGCCTGGGCTACAGGAGACTCTATCTCCAAAAACAAACAAACAAACGAACAAACAAACACAACCAGAAATTCAACAAGGATGAAGAAGAAACCCTGTGGGCTCCTGAAGTTGTCCTCTCTGACCTGCACACCAAACCAAACAGCGTCACGTTTCCCCAAGATAGTGTGTGCGTGCAAGCATGCGTGTGTGTGCGTGTGTGTGTGTGCGCGCGCGCGCACACATCTTTAAGTTTAAATTTCTTTTAAATAGAAATAAAATTAAAATAATTGAAAAGAACTGCTGATGATTAGGGCTGCTGGGGTGGGGGAAGCTACACAGAATACTGAGTGTGTTCAAAGCAGGGAACGCGTAGCCTGGTACTGCAATGGTGGATACATGCCATGATCCATCCTCACAAAGCTAGAGAATGCACAGTATCGAGTGAACCGGTGTGGGACATGGAGATGGCACGGTGACGCAATCAGCAGTTAACCCTGCAACAGTGACCATAATTAACGCTATCCACTTGACAGAATTTTCATTCACCCAGGAGACAAACTTCCAGCCGTGTCTGTGGGAGCTGCCTGTAGACTTAGGTAGCGGAGGTGGGAAGGCCTACCGTTAACCATGGGCCCCGGGTCCTGGGCTGAATAAAAAGCAAGCTTCTAACCACCGTTCATCTGCTTCTGTTTCTTATCTGTGGATACAATGTGATCAGCGGCCTCTGGCCATGACAGGACGTAGCCTCAGACATGGGCTAAGTTAACCCTCTCTTCCTGTTGGGCATGTCTCGCAGCAATCAGAAAGACAACTTAATAGCAGACCACTCTGGTGATGAGGATCAGGGAGGAGGCTGGGGGAGGTTTGTGGAAACTCTCCATTTTGCTACAAGCTTAAAACGACACGAAAGATAAACAAATCCATTTTTGTTTTTTTGTTTTTGGGCAATATCACCATGTTTGAGCTTGCTCATCAGTGGCCCTGAGTAAGGTCACGTGCTGTGAAATCAATCTCTAGAATGCCTGCACCTTGCAAAACTGAAGCTATGTGCTTATTAGACACACTTGGCCCCTACCCTTCCGCCAGCTGCTGGCTCTGGAAAAAATGAGAAAATCAGAAACTTTTGTCTAGGCAGAAGCATTGCCATGGTCCCCGATGCTCCACTCAGACAGGCGGGAGCTGTCACACTCTGACTTTGGCTGCTCTCCTGCAGGGTTCTGTCCAACGTTAACTAATGCTATGGCTCACTGAAGCTGAGCACCACGCTGGGCTATGGGCCTGTTATCACCTCAGTCACCAGCTCTACACTGTCGGAACAGCTGTGTACTTACTTATCCTTAAACAGAAGAGGAAATGGCTTGCTCAGATCATGTGACTTATTAAACCGTTTTTTAAAATGTCATCCTGGTGGCTCATCAAGTGAAGGGGCTTGCTGCCAAGCGTAAGGACCCAAGTTCAATCCCCAGGACATACACATAGCAGGAAGAAAAAACAAACAAATTTGTCCTCTGACCTGCACACACGCACACACACGCATGTTCTCACACACACATGCATGCATGCTGCTATTTAAAAAGTAAAATAAGGTCCAGGAGGCCAGCTTGCCTTATAAGGATGAGGTTGTTAACAGCACCCAGGGTATGACACTAAGCCTTTCCTCTGACCTGCACACGCACACGCACCGCAACAGACACATACACAGTGACACACTAACTAAATGAATCACACACAGAGACACACAGAGACAATCAATCAGTCAAGCCAGATGTGGTGGTGCACACTTTTAATTCCAATCCTCAGGAAGCAGAGGCAGGTGGATCTCTGTGAGTTCAAGCCCAACCTGGTCTACATAGGGAGTTCCAGGCCAGCCAGGAAAACCACGCAGCCAGTATGAACGAAGGTAGTGACATCATCACCCCCTCCCCTGTTCTGCAGCAATACACTCACGCACAGACCCGGAAACCGCAGGACAGTGATGAGTCTGGGTTTCTACTGAGCAAGTCGCAGGATTGTAACGAGAACCAAATACCAAAGCGGGGATCCCAGATCCAAGTATCATCTCAGAACTTGTTAGCAAAGCAATTCCCAGGTTCCACCCCAGACCCATAGGGGCTGGAGCCCAGGCACCTGTGCCTTCAGGGGCCTCAAGGGGTGTCTGGTGCCCAGTTTGAGAATCACAGAGAACAGGTCTCCCTCTAGCTGTGGTGACTTTACTCTGGTGGATTCAAACAGGGCAGTTAGACTGAATAAACTGAAACTATTTTTTTTTTTTTTTGAGACCAGGTCTACCTAAGGCTGACCTTGAACTTCTGATCTCCCTGCTTCTGGTGGTAGGGTTTAGAAGTACATAAGCCAACACACTCAGTTCTGTGCAGTGACAGGGATCGAACTCACGGCCTTGCACATGCCAGGCTCTTGCTCTCCTACCTGATCTGTGTCCCCTGGAGAGAACTTCTGAGTGTTGGCTCCTCCATGCCAGTGGATGGACTTTGGATTCATTCATTCGTGTTAATTTCTGGTCTCATGCTGAACCCCTAAACCAGACCATTTCAAGATGGAGACACCATCTCCTCCTTCTTTTCTGTCTCTCAAAGAACTCATGCACGCAGGCCCTTGGCATGGAAGCAGCCCTGGGCTGACACTCAGGAAGCCTAAGCTTTAGGCTGGGTGACACCTAAGTTTTCCTGTTGGTGTCATTAAGGTCAGCCACTGAGCCTTGGAGATCTGGAGCCTCAGCTCTGTCTGTCTTAGGCCCCACCTACGAAATGGCGTCTGGGTGTGCGCATGCGCTCACCAGCACATACAGAGGTGCGCGTGTGGAGGACAGAGGACAACCTTTGGAACCAGTCCCCTGCCTCCACCATTGTGGGTTTCAGTGACTGAACTCGGGTTGTCAGAGTGGCAACAAGGGCCACTGAGCCATCTCCCCAGCCCCAAATGGGGCTTGAATCACATGACTTGTGGGTGGCACCCAGGCCAAACAGTCTATAACTCCATGATTCTTCTATGCTGGGAAAAGTGGGAGTCCCAGTAAAAGAGAAACAGTCCATGGTTTTAAGGCTTTTATTGTCATGGCAGAGGAAAGTAGATGAGAAACCATACCCCCTTTTCTCAGGGCGGAGCTGAGTTTAAATACCTTTTGTAGGGAGGAGTGTCTGGGAAGGAAAGCTTAATTGTTTAAGCCCTTCTGGCCTTTAGGTACCTCATTAATATGGAGATCTGTCGTGAGGCTCCTTGACTTGTGGTCACACCTTCTACAGGGGCATTGCTCTTATGTGACTGAAAGATAAAAATCTATGGAGGGCTGCAGCCTTGTGTCAGGAGCCTGGAGTCTGGGAGTGTGGTGAAACACCTGCCGTCCCTTAGACTCACCTGAGGTCCCACCTGGGGCCCCTCAGGATCACCTGGGGTCTCCAGTGGTTTCTAGCCTGTGCTCGACCAGAAACCAGGCTGCCTTTTACAGTCCTATGTTTCTATGCAAAGGCTGCCTTGTCTATGCTTAATTCATGCTAGAACATGAATCTTGTTAGAGATGTGACAAGCAGCCTCCATGTCTCACTGCTGGAGAGCACAGAGCTGGGACCTGCGCCAAGCCTAAGATCTTTCCATAAAGGCCATTAGTCTACACAATTCTGCCACGGTCAGAAGACAGTCCTGAAAGGGTTTTTACAAGTAAAAAAATAATAGCTCTCTCTTACATGGCCTGAGTCTTTGCAGGGAAGAGGGGACCAGAGTCTCATGTAGCTCAGGCTAACCTCAAATTCCATATATAGTCAAGGATGACTTAGACTCTCCATCCTTGATTGATACATATGCTCCAGGGCCTGAGGAGACAGCTCGGCTATTGTTTTTGTAGAGTATGCCCAGATTTGGTTTCTAGAATCCACATGGCAGCTCACAACCTTCTGTAATTCCAGTTCCAATGAATCCAACTCGGACTTCCAGGGATACCAGGTAAGCACTTGGTACACATACCTGGATGTAGACAAGGCAAACCACTCATATTCATAAAACAAAAGTAATAAATCTAACCGCGATGTAGTGGCACACGCCTTTAATCCCAGCACTCATGAAGCAGAGCAGGTGGATCTCTGTTGAGGCCAGCCTGGTCTACATAGTGAGTTCCAGGACAGACAAGGTTACATAGTGAGATCCTACCTCAAAGCTAAAGAACTCTAAACTTATAGAATATCATTTTAATTACTTAATTAAGAAAGAAAGAAACCCTAACAGCATTTCCCAGGGGGAAGATGTTCCCTCCAGTGCCAAGAAGACTGTATCAGCAGGAAGTGCTGTCAAGAGATGTCGGAGATCTCCACTCCCGGCAAAGCTCAGAGCATCACTGTGGAGTACCACTGCCAGCCCAGAGTTGTACTGATGCTTGATGCTCTTCGTATGACAAGCACTAGGCACATGCTTCCTGAACCTTGTGAGCGCCTTCTCAGCAACCAATGCAAAAGTCCCTCCTCACTAGGGGCAAGGTGACTGTAGGTGTCTTTCTCAAAGGCTTGGCTGTGGATTCAGGCCAAGGGCCTTCATACCCATCAAGATGCTCTCCAGACAGCAGCGGTGACAAAGGCCCACAAAGGGTGATCTCCTCGGGTCCAAACTAAACCTTTTCTGAGGCCAACAACTCTTTCTGGCTGTGGAACCTGGGTCAGATTCTTAACTCAGACACAGATTCTAGCACAGACACTTCCGCAATACAGTGAGGACAAGGGCCACACAGAACCTGTTTGTGAATGTCCACAGATGAACCATTTACTACAGCTGAGAGTGGAAAGCAGCCAAATGCCCATCCATGGAGGAACAGAGAAACAAGTTACAGTGCAGTGGAGTAACACTCACCCATAAGTGTGGCCAGAACTCTGACATAGGCTACAATGTAGCTCCACTGTGAAAAGCTTCTAAGAGGTGAAGGAAGGAAGTCAGTCACAAAAGGATAGACAACATATGATCTCCCTTAGACAAGAAGTATCTAGAGAAGGCAGTCTATGGAGACAGAGAGCAGATTAGTGGGGACCAGGGGATAGGACAAATTGGGACATGAGGGCTTACAGTTAATGGTAAAAGGTTCATATAGAAGGAAATGTTTTAGAATTAGACAGTGGTAATGGCTTTACAATCTTGTAATTATACTAGAAACCATCAATTTGTGGCCATGGAATGAAATGTGTTTGATGCAAGGTACTTGGCACGGTGCCTACCAGGCAGTCTGCATACAATAAGCAGGAGTCACCGCTATGGAATATGTGCTATAGGGGTATGTGTGTGCGCGAGTGCATGTGCCTGTGTGTGTGTGTGTGTCTGTATCTGTGTGTCTGTGTGTGTGTTTGGATATGCTGTGTGTGTATGTCTGTGTGTACGTATGTCTGTATGTGTGTGTGTCTGTGTGTGCATGCACGTGTATCACTGTATGTATGTGTGTGTTGGGGGTGGTCTTCATTTGCTTGTTGGTTTGGTTTCCTGGTTTTTTTTTCCCTTTGATTTCCTTTTCTTGCCTGTGTGTGCATGTGCAGACACATGTTCACATGTATAAGGGTGTATGTGTGTATGAGTAAAAATGTAAGTCCAAAGTTGTCGGGGGTGGGGGACATGCCTTCTTCTGCTGTTCTCCCCCAGCTATCTTGAGCCAGGGCCCCTCACCGAACCTGGAGCTCACTACTTCAGCTAGGCTGGCTGGCTAGTTTGCTTAGGCATATGCCTATATGCCTCCGACACTAGGACGAACAAGAAAACGGCCAGCATTCTAGAGTTCTGGGCATTGAGCCCAGGTCCTCATGCTTGCCCAGTAGACTCCTTACCCATTGAGCTACCTCCTCAGGCCCTGAGATATGGGACTTTTAGGAAAAACAGAACAAAACAAAACTTTATTCCTTGCTGGATGGAAATAACTATCCTGGGTGAAGCAGCTCAGGCCTGGAAAGATGAACATTGCAAGTTTTCTCTCATGTGTGACGTTAGTGTTTTAGATATGGGGCTGGAGAGATGGCTCAGCGGTTGAAGAGCACTAGCTATCTTTCCAGAGGTCCTGAGTTCATTTCCCAGCATCCATATGGCAGCTCATAACCATCTATAACTGTAGACCCATGGGATAGGATGTCCTCTTCTGGTGCGCAGACATACATGCAGATAAAACACCCATCTCCATAGAATGAATACATACATAGATACATAAATCTTTTAACAAATAAAAGTAAGTTTTAGACATGTGTGCTTCATTTGAAACCCGCCGAAGTCAGGTAAGTAGTAAGGGGCCTTAGGGGAGGGGATATTTCCAGGACGGGAAAGAAAACACGGTGTTATAAAAGATAAAAGAGAACTGCAAGAATGAAATGGGAGGAAGAACGGGAGGGCAAGGTGGAGGAAAGAATATGGGGAGGGGTAATGAACCCTGAAGACCTTTTGAAAAAGCCATACAGAAGGCTCAGTGGTCTAGAGCAATTGTTCTTGTAGAAGACTCGGGTTCGAATCCCAGCACCCGAATGATAGCTCCCCACCAGGTCCAGAGGATCCATTACTGCCTTCTGACATCCATGGGCACTAGGCACACATGTGGCAGATATATATACATGCAAGCAAAACACTCGTATGCATAAAAGTAAACATGCCTTAAAATCTTTAAAAAGAAAGAAAACCCATAGGAACCTACTTCGAAAATATTCAAATATATAAAGAATGTAAGTGGAGTTGCCCTGTAATGAGGGACGACACGCCAACCAGACGCTATGCACAACCAAATGAAAACCACATTGCCGGGAATGGATTACTTCTTTTTGAGTTGTTGCCCAACTGGACCCACATACAACCTCCCCAAACAATATAGCTATTGCCAATGCTTGATGTCCCTCCAGAACTCGATGGCAAGAAGGCCCTACTGCTGAAGAGATCACATGCCTGGGTCATACATAGGACGTGGAGAATCTAGCCGGTACCCAACAGGTAGCTTCACCCCTACTTGCTAGTTCTCACAAGGCTAGAAAGTGCTGTACACACCACCAGAGAAGAAAAGTCACCATGAATCTCACCTACTACGACACTCATATCCCCCATGAACTTCACCCAAGAATCTCATCCCACTATCAATGCTGTACAAAAGATATGCCAACTAGCCCAACAATGGCACAACTGGGTTTTTTTTTTGTTTTTGTTTGTTTGTTTGTTTTTGGTTTTTTGAGACAGGGTTTTTCTGTGTCACCTTGGCTGTCCTGGAACTCACTCTGTAGACCAGGCTGGCCTTGAACTCAGAAATCTGCCTGCCTCTGCCTCCCAAGTGCTGGCATTAAAGGCGTGCGCCACCACTGCCCGGCGGCACAACTGTTATCTCAAGTAACCAACCACTTTGTCACCCAACTCCACGAGATGGAACTCACACCTGACACTGTCAACCAGGTTAAGAGTCTGTGGCTAGATAGATCATGGCTCTAGGGGAGACCCTAATTCCACTCTTCTGCTAAGTGGACATAATACTGAAAATGACTCTAAATAACACACTGCTATATCCATAGCTGAGAGCATCCCTCAGGCCTCACGGGAAGTTCCTTTTTTTGCTGTGAATGGCAGTTAACACAGAAAGCCAACAACTGGTCGCCAGGCGGAGAGTAAGAGACTTTGGAGTGGGCAGCCCTAGATGGAACATCTATATTATACCTTTCCACAAGGTTCAAGGATCTATTCAAGGAAAACAGCCTTTTCTGGACACAGGAGGGCAGATGTATGTATGGGCTCACAGCTACTGTGGACAGCATACATAAGACTTGTAAATGCCCAAGCCAGGCCAAATCTCAGCAGAAAGGGAAGTGGGCATGAAGTTCCGCTCCTAGCTGAGGAGATACTTGCGTCTGACTCCTGCTGAAAGAACAGTCAGTTTTCTTTAATGATGCGACACCTGGCTTATTGCTCACACTCTGGAGTAGAGCTCATACTCAGGAACAGTCAGCCAACACAGACAGGACTTGACAGGTTTGTGAGAGAGGTATGAACAGAGAATATGAGGTTGGGTGGGTAGAAAGGGGAGAGATCTGGGAGGCAGCAGGGCAGAGGAATAAATATAATCCAAACACACTGTGTGTGAGATCCTCAAAGAATTAATAAAAACAGCATTTAAAAAAAAAGAAAGAAAGAAAGGAAAAAAGAAAGAAAGAAAG